>NC_135412.1:27408532-27486032 GCF_051991245.1 Festucalex cinctus
TTTTTTGTAGACACTTGGACCCCTTATGTCATATAAGGACTCTCTCTAATTTCAAATGGCTTCTGAATACTATGGCAGAGTAGATTGTTTTAAGCTTTATACATTATTTGTGCTATTACTGTACTTAGCTAGTACATGCACAGTATTTTTATTTTATTGTTCACTCCATTGTTTAATACATTAATGCACAGGATTTTAATTTAATGCTTTAAAGCTAGATGCCAATTGTTCTGTTTAAGCACACAGTATCATTGTTTGTTTTTGACTTCTAATAAAGGAGTGTATGTTGAAGTACATATATACATAATTTATTGCTTTTCTTTTTTTACCGTGGTATCGAAATGGCATCGAGAATCATGGAATTTCAGTGGTATCGGCATCGACTACTAAATTTCTGATATCGTGACATCCCTATAAGGGAGTGTGAAGTAGTGACAATTTGGGTCGAGCGATTGGTAGGTACATGAAGCTAAGGTTGTGCAAATTGTGCCAAAGTTTAGATTTCTGTGTGTTAACAATCGTGAAAAACTGTAAAGAAAGAAAAACATTTACAAAACGAAGTTGAAATGTCTCAGGAAAAAGTCATTTTAATGAATAAACTGAATTTTGGTCCTCAACTATGGAATAGCCTGCCAGAGGACATCAGGTCTGCAGAGACTGCTAATATTTTAAGTGACTCAAGACAAACCTTTTTCCAGTTGTCTTTTGAATTATCTATTTTACTCTTAATTTATTAATCTTACTGTCATTTAGCTTTTTAACTGTTTTTGTCATCTTGTCTTTTATCTTTGCTTTTAGTCTTTTATTGTCTTTTTATTCTGTTGTCTATTGGCTTTGTGCTCCAGTGTTTCCTCATGGGGGGGCCTCCACACTGGAAGGGGTAGCTGGCCTTTTAGTGTGGATGAGCTCCCCTTGAGTGCTTTTCCTCACATGGTTTCTCTGTGTCCAATTTTTTTTTCTTTTTTTCCTTAACATAGTTAGGTTGTGTGTGTGCGCGCGAGTGTGAGTGGGCTCATGGGGAGGTTTATTTTTATTGTACTATGAATGGTTTATTTACACAACACTGAGTCGCATGGTTCTGTATGAAAGGTGCATGAAAGGTGCTATATAAATAAAGTTTGATTTGATTTGAATATTTTATTAAGTTATAATACAGAATTAAGATATAGTGGTAAATTCATTTCATGAGGGCAAAATCGTAAATTAAGATAAATTCCTTTTATGTGAACAAAGTTACCGGTATTTATTTGAATAAAGTCAGAATAGACTGGATAAGCGGAACACAATGAATTAATGATGGAAAGTCATTAGAAATAAAGGAGTTTATGTGTTATTTTATGATAATCACATTTTTAATAAGTACATCAAAAGAATAATTTATGATAAAGTCACTTTACGTCGCTGAAAATAGTCCAACAATAAATCTAATATTACAAGAAATTCATTTTACGTGAATTAAGTTATGTTATGAGAAAAGGTTGTGATGCCAGGGGAATAAAGTCGAAATATGTTTTGTTTTGGGGTTTTTTGTAGACAGAGAGAACAAATCGGAGTATTACGAGAAAATGACTTTTGACACGAACAAAGCCATAATCATGAAAGAGAATGGAACATGAGTCATTTGAGGTATTCTCAATATTGTAGCACTACTAGTTATTATTAAAGCTGTATTAACAGAATAAAAGACAATTGGCTCCACATGTCAGTGTGTCTGCGCACGTGCGTGTGCATACTACTCACCATCCCTGAGCTCAGGCAGGCGTCCAACACGCTCATGTTGAGGTTCCGGAGACGCTCACAGTTGTTGTCGGAAATTTTCATCCACAGGCGACACTCGCACGTCGGCGGTAGCTTGAAGGTCTGACACATGGCCGACTGGATCGAGTCTGCACATGTGCGCATACACACAAACACACACACACACACACACACACACACACACACGCACACACACACCCCCACACACACTTTTCGAAGTGGTCCAACAGTCATCGCGCACAATGTCGGACATTAAATCACACCAGCAAATAAAGTGCAGAAGGGCAAAGTTTTGTGCTCAAGGTGTGTAATTCATTTTTAAATAGGGCAAATGATAATGGTGATGGAAAAAAACAAAAACTCAATTCATATTTAAACGTTTTGTTTTATTAAGATAACTAACTAATTAGTTACGGATAATAATGAACAATTAAAAATAATAATGAACAATTAAAAATACAAATGAATTATGTGTTTCTTTGCAATTTTTGCAAGGTTAGCGATTACATTAACTAACCATAACGTAATTGTTTTATTTTAATTTGATTTTAAACCTCATCTACCAATGAGATGAGCCCCATCTGTCCATTTTACTACCCAAATGTGGCCCTCCAAAACTCAAGTTCACCCACCCATTCATTCCACTAGCTCTACTCCCATTATTGTAAGCTACTGTTGCTTCGAACGCAGCAGTGCCCCCTTTGACCACAATGCTACTCACGTATGCTGTCGGTGCGGCTAAACTGCGAGGTGGTGAGGTTCTCCATGTTGTTATGGAGACAGAGGAAGATCTCCACTGGGTAAACTTCCACCTTGAGCGTGCTGGGCAGGTCCACCACCTAAAGCATACAAGGATAAAAACGCATGCATCATGACTAAAATCTGAAAATACATTATTTGTGACCAAGGAATTAAAAAAAAATAATTGAAGTGCCCAAACCCAGGTTACATGAATTTTTAAAAATCAATAAATAAAAAATACAACTATGGAAATGAAGGAGAATAGGAGTCACCTTGCGTTCTAGTGGCGGCTGCTGTTCTGTGATCCCGTACCAGGACAGAAGCTTGTGCCACACCCCAGCCGGCAACAACACAAAGTCCTCGTTCTCCACCAGACGCTCTTTAAGGTGGTACGAGTCCCCATCTGTGGCGAAGAAATCTGTTTAATACACTTGGATGGGATGGAAAGTTAATTAGTCAGCATAATGAGCATAAAGATAAATAGTATGTGAACAAATTTGTCATAGCATGAGAGAAGATAAATGAATAATACAACTTTTTAATGGAGAATCATAATTGTTGCAAAAAAAAATTATTTGATAACGTTACTATTTTACAAGACTCGGAACATTCGGAAAATTGTGTTACTTTATATAATAGTTATTATTATGAAAATGAGGCTACAATATTGGAGTGAAGTCATAAATTTTAGTTTATACAAATAAAGTTGTGGGAGTATGAGAAAAACTATTTAGACCATTGATAATGATATAAGAAAATATCAAGGAATAGTATTGAATTGTACGACAATAACTAAATAACTAATTGTAAGTGAATTAAGTCAAAATAGTGCAAAAATAATAATAATAATAATAATAATAATAATAATAATAATAATAATATCTGATGAACCAGGTCACTGGATCTCAAATAAAAGGTTTTTTTTCCTCTTCTTGTTGGCCGAACTGTCTGGAAGACAAACAGTCAACAGTGGGCGTTCACAACTTCACTGACCCTCAAAAAGCTCAACATTGTCGATCTGACCGGGAAACAACGAGTTCTGGTCTCCGCTTTCCACAAACTCCTTCCACTGTTGGTACCAGCGATGCGCCACTATGAACCTGACACACCAAAACACACAAACAAAGCAAACGTGACGTCACATTCACAGCCCAATCAATTAATTAGCTAGTCAATTTAATCAGATGATATTAGCGCTTAAAAAAAATAAAAAATAAAAAAAAAACAGCAAAAATCGTGTGTTCGTTTATTTCATTACACATTAAAACATATGTGACCGGCTTTGGCAAAAGGATGCCAAATAATCAAAATTGAGATATTGATATATTCAAATTCTGCACTTTATTCCCTTTAAAATGATATATAATACATGGACGACTGGACATACCTCAAAAATTGACGTTACAGCAATTTTAATGTAGGAAGGTTGAAATCCCAAGTGTTGAGAAAAAGGAGTTTAAAGTTTTAATCCATGCATCTTTCAAATGTCCATAGCAACCAGTACCTTAGGAAAAAGATATGAACCTGAAATTTTCAGAAACTGTTAAAATATCAACGGGAAGTCAATTCCAATAGCAGGCAAGACCACCGTCTGAGATTTTAACCCTTTAAAACGTTTTGGAAGTTTGACCTCTCAAGAGATGAAATCAGCCTCAACTTTGAAGATCACATTCAGCTTACAATTCATCTTCTGAGACATTAGCCAAATTCATAATTTTGTGTGAATTATAAGATCATTTGCAATTTGGTGTGGCCTGTGACAAGTTTATTGATAACATCATGGATGTTATGTCAAATGCCTTTGGTCACAAAGAAAATGAAAATGTTATGAGGGTTCAACAGATTCGACGTTTGAAGCAGGAAATCCAGGTTGCTTTTAACCCTAATATCCTTCCGACAACCGGACCATTTTGCCGGCGCGGTTGGGTCACATATGGATAATGACGTTCACCCCCTGCCCCCACCAAAGAAAGAAAAGCTGATTTTTCTCTTTGTAGTAAAGTTAAATGCTAAAGGATAAAGTATTATTAGTAAAGTTAAACACTAAAGGATCAAGTATTATAACACAATGTTCACACCTGTAATTCATATACATCATTGTTTGTAAGCATCAAATCGCAGGTCCAACATTTTCCTTACAAAAATATGTCCTAGTATGCACCCCCACGAAGCTAAACATGGTACTCCCGTGACCAAACCTATACACTTAAAGATGGATAAAAATGGGCGGAATGGGCGGACTTCTCTGCTTATAACTGGTAGACAGAATACCGTTTTGTTTTGTTTTTTTACTATAGTGGGGGGGCATAGAACATATTATCGCAAAGAAAATGTTTTGATGTGACTGTCAGATATCAGTTAGGCACTAGTCATATTCAAAGACTCCAACATATTACAATTTTTTTTATTAAGCGCCATAATTTGTGGCTTATCAATACAAGTAGGTATCAAGTAAACAGACACCCTACCTGCCACTGTATCAGGAAATTGAGCCATTCAATAGTTTTACATATTTATTGATGATTTATGAGGAGAACGCCTACATGGAATCAAATTATTGCTCTTCGCTTTCATTACTCAGGTTCCCATCTTGCTGTATTTATAGCATAACAGCAGTAGGCATTTTACCAATCCTCATTAAATCATCCTAAATAGACAGGGCAAAATGTAAAACCCGCCTTCTCTGCTTAGATCACTATTATCTTCCAATAGCATGCCATAGCAATTGTTAGCACTTGAGCTATTCCCTTTCGGACCTGACAACAGAGAGGACATATTTAAATCCTTAACAATCTCATTCAGCGCGTCTACTCAAGTCGTACTAGTCACCTTGCTGTACGTTAGCAAAATCTAAAATTCTTGTCAGTCTTTTAGTCAATCTTAGGGATGGGTACCGAAGACGGGACTTTTGTGGTAAGTATCGATTGGGATCGGTACTTCCAAGCATCGATTCACGTAAAATAAAACGGTGCCATGTTTCGATACTGAAGCACGTCGTTTTAAGTTGTGATTGTGCGGGAGTATGTGAGTTGACTATTTTCCATGGTGCACTTGAACGCAACATTATATGCAAATTACGCACCCGGCATGCTGACGTCCCCCACTCGCGGGAGCCTGAGCCGGTCTGGAGCCGCGTGGTCGGTCGGCGGAAGCGACTGACGGCGAGCGGGTACCGCAGCCCCGGTGGGAGCTCAGCTGAGAGACCAACCGCCCAACCCGCGGGTGCCACCGCTTCTTCCTCGGTCCACAACGCAGCATTCACACAACCGGGTCCAGGCCGGGCCGCAGCCGGTGGAGGGACGCCAACATTTCCGGGTTTGGGAACGAGCGAGACTTTTGTGCTGCTCGAAAAGCCAAACAAATACATACGGTTTATAAAGGAGGAGGAAAGCCTCCGCACCCGGCGGAAGCTGGAAATGTTCGCTTCCCCGGAATCAGCGCACGGCTGGGAGGGAGGTGTCGGCGACCCCACCGAATAGAATCATTACAGAAAGAAGGTAAACGCCTTCACCATCGTTAAGGTATATAGACATTGTAATTTGGATGTACAGTAGGCTACTACTCTTGACTATATTTACAATCGCGATGCTTGTGGCCAAAATGTAGCGAGCATTACAGCAGTGGCGGAGCCAGACTTTTATAAATAGGGGGGCCAGGGGGGGGCCAAGGATACTTCATCCAAAGATGATGCCAAATTTGTTTTCATGAAAATTAATTTCAATCGGAGTCTCTATCGATGTTCAAATATATTTAAGTACATATTAAGCACAGGGAGATTTTTGCACATAATGTGCCGTTTATTAAGAATGTATAAAATGTACAAAAAAAATAATAATTCAGCACTGTTTAACTTGAATGAACTTGCACGCACATGCAGATACTGTATTCATGCAATTACAGTACTTTTATCAACATAACATTATAATATGAACATAATGCAAATTTGTATTACAGTATGACTAAAGATCCTGTCGAAGTGCCAAACTTCATTTTCCACACACCCTATGAAAAATAAATGTATTACTCCAACTACTACTTCATTTACAACCACATAATTTATTAATGTGATTAATTAATAATCATGTTAATAAATCCTCCCCTTCTACCTGTAAATGCAAACGTCAATTAGTGTCGGTTTGAACTTTCAAACATTGGAGGGTGCTATTGTATTGCATAACAACAACAACATACTTATTTTTACCTTGCACAAAACTACGTTGCTTATTGATGTCCGTCCAAAACAATCTATCTGAACTAGAGGTGTCAGTGGATTAAAATTTGTAATCATAATTAATCGCATTACTTCAATAATTAACTGACTATTAATCACACATTAATTGCACATTTTATATCTCAATTTATACCTACATTTACAATAAAATGTACCCCCCAATTTCAATGTTTTTTTTTTTTGTCATTGATAGAGCAGTTTCATAATAATTCAATTAAAAAAAATTAAAAAATTCATTGATAGAGTAATTTCATAACAATTCAAGAAAAAAAAGTTTTAAAAAAAATAAAAATAAAATATGTGCTGTACTGTAAAACCAAAGCGTGACTGATTTGTTTTGGTCATTTTTCTCTCACTACAACATGGTATAATTGCATTTGTAAGACAATAGTGAAAGCTCAATGCATTTCTCTTTTCATATTAGAAGCTGCCTAATTTTTAACATGAAGTAACTTGTGAAATTATGCACATTTTTAAAACTGTAAAATACAACACAGTCCCCACAAATATATGCATTCGCTCTAGGCTTTTATTTTGTGAAGTGAAATAGGATGTGCATTGTAAAATGACGAATTTTTACTGCATAGGAACCAGAAACGACCGATGTGTTCTTTTCATATTAATAGCTCTGTAATTTTAAACAATAAGTAACTTGCGAGTTTCTGCACATTTTAAAATTGTAAAATACAACTTGACGCCAATCCCCACACATTAGGCAGTATCATTTAATTTATTACTGCTAAATTGTTATAGTGACCCCTTTTAATGACATCGGACGCTTTTATTTTGTTAAGTTCTCGGATGCGAGACGCAGCTGAGGCCGCGCTACTGTTACAGCGAACACATCGGTAGTTTCACTTTCACCCTGATGAGATATTTTGTGGAGATGCTGAATAAAATACGCCTCACATTTAAAGATAAATAGGCTTGTGCTCACTCCAACTGTCAAGACGGCGTCCATTCGGCTCTTTACTCTCACAGGGGTTTCAGAGTGCCCATGGACGCCTCTTGGTGCTCGGTGCGAACGCAACGGCTAACCGAGTGCGTTCTTTCAAAGCAAGGCACGGGTGGTAGTGGTGAGACACAGTCCAAATGGCTCCTCCACCTATATTCTGCCCCTTAAACACTGTATTTTAGCTCCAGTGCATTTCTATTGGGTAGTTTTGACGTGGACGTTTCTACTGCGTGGTGACTAGAATTCCCTGAGTAGAGGCTTTCCAAATAAGGAGCGGTCGTTAATCGAGCGTTAAAAAAAAAATAGTGCCGTTAAAGGCACTTTAAGTTAACGAGATAATAATGCGACAATTTTGACACCCATAATCTGAACATAAAAGTTATTTTAAACAGTCACTCACGTCTCACAGGCAAACAAACATGATATAGCCAAACGCCAACATGCATTCTCGGTACTCAGGAGACTGCTCCTTAAAACAGATGATTCTCCTTCTCCAGACTCCTAGTGAGGTGGATTATAATGCTTTGTCGTAAGTAGCGCCAGCTACTGTTCAGGAGGGGCATAACAATTAGTAGGCGTCTGCTTGGAAAAAAAATGCTGGCAGGCTGCATCGGCCAGGCGTGCGACGTCACTGCGCCGGTGCCGTGATATGTCAATCATTTGGCGTCTACTGGGTCCAATCACATTTCAGCAGGGGCACGTGCCACCCCAGCCCCCCCTCTGGCTCTGCCATTGATTACAGACCACGTCGGGTGCAGTCAAATGATTAATTTGAACACAATTATTCTCTTTGTTCACATCATGTCCCCGTCCAACTGTTATTTTTTTAATTTTAATTTTTTTTTACTATATTGAGTGCAAAGTGGGCTAGAACTTCAAACTCATTGCACGGTGTGTGGCAGCCTTTATGTTCTGGGAAAACAACTGCACAAAAAACGAAAACATCAATTTTTAATTTATATATTTACGGTTATACATTTATTTTTTTACTATTGCTCTCTGGCTCATTTGTTTTACATTTGTGTTATTTGTCAAAGTTTATATATTTAAAAGTAATTGTTAAATTGATTAGAAAAAAATACTGTTACATAACGAACATTTATTACATCCAAATAAATAAAATTGGGGGAAAAAAAATAAAAAATAAAAAAAAATAAAAAACGAAAACAAGAGCACAAATGTACCGAAAATTGGTACCGTTGAGTACCGGTATCGATTCCCAGGTACCGAGTATCGGAGCAGTATCGGTTCACTAGTGAAGTTGCTATCTATTAGCATAGCTGTTAGAATTTGATCAATTCTCAATAAAAACAGAAACTGAAAAACAGGAGATGAGAATTCAGGGCAAGATGACAATCTGCCGAAACACATTAGCTCGTACTCAATGTATGCTTGCGATAATTCACCATACAATTACATACAACTCAGCCTCCTAGAGTTGTATATGGGGTTCTTCCATGAGATGTTAAACCTCTACAGTGCAAAACAGAAATTTTATACCTTGACAGCTGTATTTTGTTTTGTATACACTATATAAATAGAGAATATTCTATTCAAAATGGTTAAGATGCAGTAGTACACTAATAAATCAAATCTTAATGAATTGAAGATACCTGGAGACCAACACATTGTGTTTGAAGCTGGCTCGTCCCCAGTAACAAAACAATTATGAAACAACCATTAAAGCAGACTTTTGTGGAACTCAAAATGTTCATTATACAATGTAACACTTTGTAAATCAGATCATTCACCTTTTGCGGCCTCACTGTTGTGTAATTTTTTTTAGTGCTATCTTGTATTCTTTTTTTAAGTAGTGTACCACCAGTACCCCCCCCCCCCCCCCCCCAACAAAGGTTTGAACATTCAGAGAAACTTAAGAAAATGTTAACGCTTGTCTGAGCAAAGTGTATGATGTGTGTGGTGAAGGGTTTCACAGCCTCAAAGAGAAAAAAAAAAAAGGCTTTAAAACATTTAAAGCCCCAGTGTGTAGCTCACGACCGCCATCTATCGGTCAAACAAGATAATGCAATGATTTTAAGCACACGAACTACGGCGTCCCAGAGAGACCCTACTTCAACAGCCTACCACCAATTTCACCGGAACAGAACGCAAACAACTTCTGGTATTCCCTCGAGTGATGACGTAAGTGAATTGCATTTGTTAGACATACTGTACAGATCCCTAATATTTGTGATTTAGTCATTTAATTTCAGAATTAATATTTTTGTCGGCATTGTTAGGAAATACTGTACGTCAGCTAATGATAATGGCTATCTATGTTCATATTTGTTAGTGCAACTAAACCATGCAACAGAGAACACACAGTTATGTTATGTTTTATAGACATGTGGACCATCTCAAAGAGGGCGAGGAGGGGGCGAGGGAGACGACGAGGAAGAGAACGCGGTGTCTCGTAACGTACAATTATGTCATCATGGAAAAATAATTCCATTCGAGCATGCATGTGAATGGCTCAAAACATACCTTTGCTTGGAATATGTGGTATTTAGATTACATCGTTTGCTGATATGTTTAGTATATCGTACAAAAATAATGGTGTTAACTGAACTACACATCTGCAACTCAGACTCGTAATTCCCCCCGTGTCTTGTTGCTACTAACCACTCAGAAAAGTGCTGCTTACAAAAACATTTGAAACCCTTTACTCAGATATCGATTTGTCACCATGTTGAACAATTTTACCTAATAAATATCACAAAGCAACTTAATTAGTTTTGATTGAAGATACAACAGCTTCCTTGTACTTCGATGTGCAGGAATTTACATGGCTTTCACAAATAGTCTTGCTCATGTAATAATGTACTTCATTGGCTCAGTGACTTTCAGTTCATTGTTTGGTACCTCATCTGACATACAATTGTTACTTTCTTGCAGAGACTCGTACAGGAAATGACCATGGAGGAACATGAAGATATCCAAGTCCAGCTGATAGACTGACACCAAGAAATACTTTTTGACACATTGCTGACACATCAGCACCACCATGATTTCCTGTACCTGGATCCCAGACTGCAGCACCTTGGTGACTTGTGGCAAATAAGTGACACTTTCCCAGATCCTCGAGGACAATACAAAGGTTTTTTACCTGGCAGACTCCATGTCTGACACTGGTTGTTGTAGTTTGTATAACTTGTATATTGTTGTTGTGTGTTAATTTGTACATTTTGAATAACTAAAAAATACTATTTCCTTTGGCGTCAACATGCAGTGTTCATTCGACACCTAAACTAACACTATTTTACATGACCAGAAATGTAAAACATCAAAAGCCTGGAGAATTATTATAAATGCTTGCAATGACAATGAATTCTTCATTGGCCAATGAATGTAAGGTACAGTACATGAAAATGAATAAATAAAATAAAGTAAAATAAAAGTCTACATGAAATGAACATATTAACTAAAAAAAAAAAAAAAAAAAATGCTGTTAGAATATAATGAGCTACATGAATTGCAGTTGTTCCAGAAATTTACCAATACGCTGTGCATTTCAAAATATGGAAAATAGACATACAGGTTTGGGCCAAAAGTAGTGTTACAGAGCAGGTATGTGTTGTACACAGCTAAAATATCTGATTAACTCAATACCATGATGTTTTTTTGTGTGTGTGTGTGCTGACATTGTCCCCCATTAACATTGCAACATTCCTCAAACTCTCCCGAACACATAGTATGATCTGTAACACTACTTTTCGCCTACTCTATGATGTTATTGGGGCAAAATTAAGGAAGGCTTGTCCATTGATTGTGTGAACAGACTGCAGTAAAAATGAAGTCACTTCAATGTTTGCTGGTTTTATTAAGTTTTACATGCTCATTGACTGCACAAGAACATGTTATGGAGTGAGGGCATGTTCCCACCAACGATGATATCATATTCTTCAAAGGCTTGTTGAGGAAAGTGAGGGAGGAGTCACTCCATGGCTTCAGACACCTGGTCAGCAGGTCCTGTGTAAAACAAGTGGTGCTTGTACATGTGACCATTCCGTATTGCTTCACACAAAAAGTTAATGTAGTGTGCAATGCCGTCCATATGTAAATGACATACCAAGACGTCGGCTGACTTCAGTTTGTTGCAGCTCAGATATGGTAGGTGGAGATACTGGTGGTACAACACCAAAGCCTTCTGGGGTCCTCCATTCAAGTGTCCTCATTCGGGGCATTCCAATTTGGCTGCTGACTCTCCCCTTGATATTTTTTTTTCTTGCAGGTCGGTGATGTATTTAAACGGTGCATGAATGCTTGTATACATCAGAATATGGTTCTGGAACCCCTCAAGTTTGGCTGTTGATCTAGTGTGACACAAACAAAAACAAAATTATAAAATAAAATAATTGATGATACTACTATATGTCACCAACTTTCCAACAAAGCCCCCAAAATAGAGGTAAGATCTTTAGTTTTTGGGCCCAAAACATTGTATTAGCTAGATAAAAGTAACTTGACTGCATAGAATATGCAAAGGCTGCTTGCTTGTCGAGTTTCCGTGGAAAACGTAGCAGCCTGTAAATTCTTGTGCACCCAATTACACAATGGACCAGTACACACTTGAGTGAGAGAGTTCAGACTCTAGCAGTGCTTACGGTACAGCCAGCATTTAAGTCCAGAAAATTATTCCCTGCCGAAAATTAATTTCGAGAACACTATTTTCACCAACCACAACGAAAATAATTTTCAACTCCTCCACTAATACAGTATGCTTTAGATTCTCCATTGAAGTTATGGGCAAATATACCTATGAAATCACAGGTACATTACATTACACAATAACTTGCGCATTTACTCTAAATATAACGTGCCAGCGGGAATCTTTTTTTTTTTTTTTTTCAAAGCAAGTAGCTACATAACGAAATCGTTCGAGTGGTGCGGAGTTGCTAATCAACAGATACAGTGATCGTAAAACAAAGGTACGAACATCGTATTAATTAGTACGGTGTATACTTTTTCTCTCGCTCTCAAAACGTAAACACAAATGTACTCTTACTTACCGGTCAAGTAGAAAGCAGTCGAAGGCAGCGGCACGTCCCAAACCTAGTCTGTTCCTCATTTCTCTCCATCTGGCAAATGCGGCTACAATATAAACTCTTGTTTTGTCGTGCTGAAATAAAATAAATTCCCAAAGCAATTGTGATGCTTGATAATGCTCTCTTCGGGGACCGGAAACTCTTCTTCTTCGTGTACATGCGGTCGCCATACAAACCGGAAGTGCGTCTGCAAAGGCGTTCCAAAAACGCGTTAAGAAATGGAGCGCTGAAATTTGTCGTTGACGGCACCCGTAGCAGAAAGATGTCGGCGAAACATGGCGGACACTAGCAGGCGAGGCGCGGTCATGTAAAATAATTAGTGATTTATATACTTACCGTTATATTTTAAAAAAGTATGTTTATGCGATACAACATATCTTTTTACTTACTACTAACACAAACATTTTTTTTTTTTTTAATGAATGACTTTTTATTTCACCACTAGATGCCACTGTATAATACTGAGTGTACCTTTAAAATGTGTAAAAGTAAAGAAATAACAGTAGGTTGCTACAAATTGATAAAAGAAAATAATATTTTAAAAAAATGTCAATACCTTAATCAAAGGTAAGCAGTTTTTATGTTTGTTGTAGTGGTTCTTCAACGTTGCTAGCCTGGGACCTGCATTTCACGATTGTGGCCATGTCACAACCCACTTTCATATAAGCTTAACAATAATAAACTGTATTGCCTTTGCCAAACATGCTATTATGTCCAGTGTTTCCTCAAAGTTGACACACCCCTGTTCAAAGGACAAGTTTTGTTTTGTTTTTTGTGATTTTTAAATCCAACCAAGTAACTTCAAATCTTTACACGATTAATATGACCTATACTAGTATAGCTCAATTAAGAAAAACATAAATATGTTCAAGATTTAAAAAAACAAAAAATAAAAAAATAAAAACTTAAAAATGTGGCTGCACAATTTTGCATTTTTAAGTCGTTCGACTGGGGTCAGCACATACCATCCACCATTTAAAGTGCCACCGATGAATCCCAAATAATGTCTGGCTGTTGTAGTAGGCTTTTCTTAACATATTTTTTTCTTTCTAGGTGAAGCCCGACAGTAGTTGCGTGAACCCTGACTTATATTTGAAACTGTTCAGAATTTCTACTACCATGAGATGTAAATAAAGCGCAAAATGACCAAATCCTGTGCTTGTCTTTTTTGGATTTGTCACTTCCATTTCTTGTCTTGTGCAGCGATTTGCTAGCTAACAGCCTGTGTAGACACACTGCACTCTATCTTCACTTTAAAGCGCAAATTCTGAAACTTTGAACATTGTCTCTTTCATCCTCGCACTTATGCTATGCTCATCTACATTAACGCGTTCATGTAGAAATTTTGTAACTGCAAAATATGATACTATCCACAATTTAGCGAAGAATAACTACATACCTACAGCTAGGTCAGACAGCAAAAAGTGAACCGCGATAAAGCGAGGTACGACTGTATTCGGTATCACAATCATCTTAGGGAATGGCAGAAAAGGCACAAAATTACAGATAGCCGCAAATTTGAGTTTTGGTCTAACAGCTGAGGTTACGCTCCACTTAAAAAAATGCAAATAGGTGATTCCTCTCCTCGGTTCTAGTTCATTGTGTTACATATTTGAAAGTTGTCGACAATATTTGGCGCTGACAGTTGCGATTCATCCTAAAACTTTACTCATCTACATAATAAAATCTGATACACAGAGGGTAGAGCAGGACCATGACATTTATTTTGCAAGTGAACCTTAACAGGAAGGGGTGGGGGCGCGCCACTCATGCTAACCTTAGCAACCAGCGCTAACGGTCAGTCAGAAGTTGCGAGCTTAAGCCGTAGCTTTCAATGGCTGCCACTTTAAAAAAAACACACACACACAAACGAGCAAAAAGTCTCCCACGAGACCCTTAAAAGCAGCCTTGGTGCGAGAGGCGATAAAGAAAGGGCAGCCGTTCTGAGGCGTACACGGCAACTGGTTAGCCTGCACGAATGTTTCTTACCAACTGTCCCCGGCGCGGAGCTCGCAGCCCTGGAGCAGACATTCGACCTCCTGCCGCTGCGTCTCCGGGTCTGGAGGAGGCTCGGCCGCGGAGCAGCGGCTTTTGGCCGCCATGACAACGGTCAGTGAGACATTAATGACGAGAAATGAAGGCAAAAGTGAACACTTAGAAACGCCGCCTTGCTCAAGCCATCGACTGGGGGGCTGCGCGGACTTGTTTGCGGAAGTAGGAAGTAGCTTCCAGGGGGAGGATGACAACTTCCGGGTTCGCTTCTCCGACCTTTCCAAACACACAAATCACTTGCTTCACTTTTCTAAATAGTATGGGTGAGCTATACATTCGCAAGACACAAACGCGAATGTACTGTGCATAAGTCGTGTAATGTTCATGACAATTTAAGTGTTGAGTTATAATGGCGGCGTCACGTTTGACACGTAAACGTAAAGTAGGTAACATGTATTAAAGTCTCTTATTTGGCTGTGTCACAACGAGTTCTTTCAGCTTGGTGACGTCTTATGTTTTGATGAATGTATCGCGAGATTAGCGGCGGGACACGTTTACGATACTTGACTACAGCGAGATTTGCAACATTTTATTTGTCTTGGAATGACAGATAGATGCCTCGATGAAAATTGAAAGGGTGACAACAAGGTAGAAAGATAATTGAGCCCAGGGTATTTGCAGAGGCTGAAATTTATAGGAGAGATGCATTAAGGGGTTTTAACATGTCTGTGGTATCCTGTTGTAAAAAAAAAAAAAATAAAATAAAAAAAATAATAATAATAATAATAAGATATTCACTAATGCCACTTTTTCACACCGAGTACAAACTTATTTGAGTACTAGCCGATACAGAGTACTGTGCCCTGTTTTTTAACATTGTAGAAATTTCAACTAAACTATTTTGCTATAATGGTAATAATTTTAATTATATACTTTGATAGCACATTATTGCCAAAGGGAAATTTCCCGTTTTGTGGCTGTCCCATGCAGTGAACCACTGGCCTGCATTTGTTTGGCCGTCTCCTCCTCCACCTCACTTGGAAGTCAGCTGCAGTGTGGAAAACAAGCCATTGAATTATCATTGGTGGATGAAACATTTTATTACCAAGCCACCCAGTTAAAGTTAAATTAATGTAGTAAGTAGGGGGCACAACATGCCCAGACAAATACTTCCCACCCCCACGCAGACAACTTAGTTGAACATATAGAAACTAATGGTAACACTTCGCTCAAGATTATTTGCCTAAATGTGCAGATCTGCATACCTTTTGCTTTGGCTGCTGCATCTTCCTGGAACGTTGTCCAACTAAGTTGCTAAATCTCTGGCTGAGAAACTGTGTGAAGGTGGCTATTAATTTTGCTTTAGTACAAATGGACTTGCTCATAGACATGTTTTCATAAAAAGACAACGAACTCAATAAACCAGACACAAAACTACTGTAGCCTATGTGAATTCACAAACAAAAAAGTCAATTTCCCTTCAAGTCCAATTTGTATTATTTCATTTTTTAGTCAAATTTATCACTTTGTTGTCACTTAAGCATGTGACATTTAGGAATTGTGAAATTAAACTGTAAAATATGTTTTATATATTTTTTATTTGGAGAAAAACAGACACACACAAAGGGCGTCGCGTAGAAGAAAATAGATTCACCTCTTTTACACATTGCAGACCATTTTCATTTGAAAGTTTCATCATAAATATTCTCTGCAGTGTTTCTGAAAGAGCATTAATAATTCAGTAACCGGGGGTATAAAAAAAATAAAATAAAAAAAAATACGCAGCATTTGTACGTCATGTCTTCATCCAAATATCGCGAGACCTGCAAGCGTAACTCGCGGCTGGGTCCTCAGCCAATGGGAATGGATGTTATTTGTAGTTTCCGGAGCGGGAACAACGTTGTTGTTGTGGAGAGTAGCCATCATGGACGTGGAGATGACTGAGGCACCGAGCGAGAAGAAGAAAGCTGCAGAAGGCGCACGCAAGCCAGACACGGAGGCCGGGGAGGGGAGCAGCACCAGCTCCGTCTCCTATGAGCTGCCTTGGGTGGAGAAATACAGGCCGATGAAGCTGAACGAGATTGTGGGGAACGAGGACACAGTGAGCCGCTTGGCGGTGTTCGCCCGGGAGGGAAACGTCCCGAACATCATCATTGCAGGTCAGCATGGAACCACTACAGCACAATGTACAGTACATTACTGAATCATTCATGCCCACTTTCTCATCGAACACAACAGATTATTCGACTGTTGTGAATTGCACAGCTCACATGCAATGGCCTACGTTTGTGTCAGTGTTTTTAACCATGCCAGAGAAATTATGCATTCTGAAACGTTTTTAGCACAATTGTTGTCCATTATTAACTTTTTTTTTTGTTACCATGTCACACGTTACGTAGCCTACTTCCGGGCCGATCGTACCATTTGTAAACGTATGTGTCATTTGATAGACGCTAAAGGGTTGAGAGAACACAATTTGAAATTGCATGATTGATCATTTTAGTTTTCTCCACTGCCGCAGTTTGAATGTGTGAAGTGTCAGATGAATTGAAGATGTTACAGGAGTTAAATGTATTCCGATGAATCTTGATCCTGCAGTTTCACAGACATGTTAGTAAGAATGCTTTTAAAATGTGAACAAATTGTTCTTTTATGTCAGAGATACTGGATCACAATGAAAGTTAATGTCAAAGGTTAATCCACTCTGATGTCTATGATTCAGGTCCCCCTGGAACTGGAAAGACAACCAGTATCCTGTGTTTGGCCCGAGCGCTGCTTGGCGCCTCCTTGAAGGATGCCGTGCTGGAGCTCAATGCCTCAAATGACAGGTGAGATCACTTTTTTTTTTTTCCATTTTCATTAGTTGCATTTTGATATTTGGTTGTGATGCTTTGGTGTGCGTAGGGGCATTGATGTGGTGAGGAACAAGATCAAAATGTTCGCCCAGCAGAAGGTGACGCTCCCCAAAGGACGACACAAGATCATCATCCTGGATGAAGCTGACAGGTGAGATAAGGGAATGGAGGATTCCATACACACCTGCAACCACATTTAGAAGCAGGAAGTAAAAATGGCACATTTCAGTGTTTACATTACACCAAATGGACCTTCTCGGTACCTAATTAAAGCAGTACAGATGTTACTTTTGTCCACTCCCAACTTTGACATTTCCCCAGTATGACTGACGGAGCTCAGCAGGCATTGAGAAGGATCATGGAGATCTACTCCAAGACGACGCGCTTCGCCCTGGCCTGCAACGCCTCCGACAAGATCATCGAACCGATCCAGTCACGCTGCGCCGTTCTGCGCTACTCCAAACTGACCGACGGCCAGATCCTGGCGCGGTTGCAGGAAGTGGTGGAGAAGGAACGGCTGTCCGTGTCTGACGACGGCCTGGAGGCGATCATCTTCACCGCGCAGGGAGACATGCGGCAGGTGAGGACTCCCGCGCCGACACGTTTCTTCTCGTAGGGTTTTTCTTGGCCCTCGCTTCTTGCTTCCCGTTTGCGTGTGGCTAGGCGCTGAACAACCTGCAGTCCACCAACTCGGGCTTCGGCTACATCAACAGTGAGAACGTGTTCAAGGTATGCGACGAGCCGCACCCTCTGCTAGTGAAGGGCATGCTGGGACACTGCGTGGATGGAAATGTGGACGAGGCGTACAAAGTGGTGGAGCAGCTGTGGGCGCTGGGCTACTCGCCGGAGGACATTATCGGGAATATCTTCAGAGTGTGTAAGACCTACCAGATGGCCGAGTACCTCAAACTGGAGTTCATCAAGGTGAGGCACAAACTAAAAAATGTGACACATTAAGACACTAATCTGCAGTTCCTCATCTGAACCATGTGCAGTGATGTTTTATTATTTTTTTGCTTTCAGGAGATCGGGTACACACACATGCGTATCATCGAGGGCGTTAATTCACTTCTGCAGATGGCTGGACTGGTGGCTCGTCTTTGCCGTAAGACGGCGCCCCCTACTGCCTGCTAACGGCACTGAGGACATCAGCCTTGAATGAATCATTTGACTTTTAACACAATGTATATTGTTTTGTAGCCTTCAAGAAATAAAACTTAATGTCTATACTCGTAATAAATGTTTTGTTAATTCCGTGTTTCCCTGCTGGATGTTTTGAGGCAGAAGCAACACATCACGTCAACATTTATTTAAGTCCCAACATGTCACTCAAATACTTGAGCACAAATCTGCAAAGTTGTAACAAAGACATATTTACACATCACATTGTAAACAACAACTTTGGAGACTTCCCAAGTGTTCCACTAGGGCACGTGTCAAGATCTGGTCCTCGAGGGCCTGCATATTTTCGAGGTATCTCTACTCCAACGCACCTAATTCAATTATGAGGATAATTATCAGCCTCCTGCAGAGCTTTCTTATGAGCTTAAATATGAGTCAGCTGTGTTGAAAGTGGAAAACCTGCAGGACTGTGGTCCTCGAGGGATGCAGTTTGACACCGATGCGCTAGGGGGAAGTAGTGATGAGACGAAATGGGCCGAGGCTCCGGCTTGTGTCGAGTAATGGGAGGGGCGTTTCCATGAAGCTTGTCATTTCGGCAAAATCCGGAGTTTATGGCATTTGAAGCCTCGCAGGCCGGCTGAATCGCATTATCGCTTCAGTCCGAGAGGTCGGCAAGATGGCGACCCATGTACATGCGCATTTTTGAGCTCTTGAATGTTGATGTAGTACCTAGTGATGGTAAACTGAAGTATCACGAAGCAATGAGGCTTTCCATCCAACTGGTTCGCTCCTGGGCCGAAGCATCATGAGGCTTCATTTGTTCTATTGCGCCTTCATGTGGAAAGTAAATGTCATGACAGAGTGATTAAAATGATTTGATGGGGTCAAAAGGGCAGAGTTGTGATGTGAATGAATGTGCGTGTGTTACATGAAAGAATGACTGCTTTATTTTAGACATTGACATATAAACAACGAACAAGACACACCTTTCATTCATTTGTATTAAGGAAAACTAGCATTTCCAAAGTTTTCGGCTTTATACTGTTTCTTTTTATAGATAGGATTTCTCCTACTTTTGAAAATAGTCTTTCGCAAGGGACGGATGAGGCCGGGGTACGGAGAAAGGCTATTGCTAGTTTGTAGAGGTTTGGGTAGACATGTTTGTGCAGCTCCCAGTAGTCCAGGGGGTTTGACATCCTGCTTATGTTGGGTTCCCCCAGGTAAGTGTGGACCTCCACAGTTGCATCTGCGATCTCACTCTGGGTCCTCCTCTGCATGACTGTGGTCCAATCGCCGCCACAGTTTGTCACCTAAGACACAACAGGCAGTTCTGGCTGCCCATCGTAGAGATGGGAGCAAAAGAATGCCTTATCCCACAATAATGCATATTTCCTGTTGTGTAATTAACACCATTAGAATGTATCGAATATTACCTTTGTTGTGTGTTTTTTGTATAAACAAATTTTGTAAACTGCTCTGCTGTCTGCGTTTCTGGGATCCGCCTTCGCATCATAACAGGTTGTTGGCGTTGAACATTGCTTTTGCTCTACTCGTCGTCGCTACCATCTCCATGGCAGCAGAACACCAAACAGCATCGCATGGGATGAATGACATCAGGTTTCTTTCCTGGTGCTGGCTCTCTTTTTTCTCAGAGTAGCACTATGTATAATGTACCACAGTACCAGGCCGCTGGTCTGCTTGACCGTTTCACTGTCAAGCTCGAAAAACAGCTCAGCTCATGCCAGCACTTCTGTAATGGTCCTTTTGGAATACCGATCTCATACATCTGCTTCCAGGTAAATGTGGTCACCAAATTTGAAAGTGGAAGGTTGCCCCACAACGCTGTATTCTTTTTTTGGTAGCAACCCCCTTTCTCCTTTGTTTTCAAAGTGTCCCCTTTTCCTTTCCATTGCATAAGCCTAGCCAAGCTCCATTTGTCCCTATCTGTTAGCCAAAAGCTTAGAGGGCTCAGAAATTCCCACTAGGGCTGCACAATATATCGAAAAAATAACGATATCGCGATATTGGCCCTTGCATTATGCATATCGCAAAGGCATGCAATAAGTTTTATACAGAATTTTATGCTTTTTATATGAATTTGACCAGTCAGATGTTAACTAAAATGTGCATCGCCATCCAATAGTTGAAAATTATCAAGACATAATTATAATTAATTAACTAAGATTACATTAAGGTTGCTTATTTTGTCGCATGAAAAATGTTTTTCTTTCATTAGATAATAAAAATGTAATTTCTTTAGGTACATGTTAAATATCGCAATAATATCGATATCGATACGTTCGGCAAGTATATCGCATATCGCATGTTTTACCAATATCGTGCAGCCCTAATTCCACCACTATTTTGTTAAATTTCCACCAGAGTAATATAGTGTAGTTCGGTCCCGTCGCCATGGGCGGGCCTTGGGGGTCCGTGCCCGCCCTGTCAGTCAGCCGTGCCCGCCCTAGCAAGATGACTCACCAACTATTCGCCCTATCAGTCACGTAAACTTGCGCCTTCTGTTTTAAGTAAAGCATGGCGTGCCAGCCAACCACATACCTCCTTTCAAGCTTGACTGTGATTGACAACTAAGCGAGCCAATGACAATCAAGATCAGGAGGGGTGGGGTGGGGTGGGGGGAGACGCGCGCTCTGCAGACGTGCCTTAGCCAAATCTACTTCCGGGTAGATAGTGCGCATTTGCCGGCTGGCGCTGGCATAAAGACTGAGCAGTGAGCACGTCCTTCGGCTTTAATGGGAGCCACCAAACGCCAAACCTTGATCCAGGATGACACAGTTGACATCATTGGGAATCCTGAGTCCACTGGTTACGTTTACAAGTGAGTGGCAAACTTTTATTTTAATTAGTCAAGCCACACAGCACGGATGAATTGAAGCAATACACAGTATGCGGTTAACAGACCCAAGCAGTCACACATACACAACAACAACTAAGGAGCATAAAATTATTTATCACTGAAGCAGTTGCAGTACAATGTGAGTTGAATTCTCTTTTTTATTGCCAAGTTTGTTCATGTTGATGACTGTCACTAAGTTCTAATTAAAAAAACAAACAAAAAACAGCACTTTACACATCCTTTTGGATTGATATTCTGCTTAGTTTTTTACTGAACCCATATGTTGTTTCTGTATATCATCGACATAACTCAACCTTATTTCTAAATCACTTTAAAACATCAATTGCTGCATACAAAGTGCTGTGCATGGAATAGAAATTAGTCTTTTAGTAGACACAAGTGAAATAAAATAACACAAAATAAAATTAATTAGAGTAAATATAAGTAGATAAGTATACACGCAAATAAAATTAATACTAAAAAAGAAATCTGTATAAGTATAGAAATAAAATAACACAAAATACAGAAGGCACCATAAAAAAAAGTAAAATGATGTGAAGTCTCATGCTGAGTCAAAGATCAAAGAATAGAGATGTCTGGCAAAAATGAAAGGAAATTTTGTCCATATCGTACAGCCCTAATCCAACACGCAAATGAAGGCAACTGCGAGCCAATTCCAGATAGAAGAGGCTGGGTCACAGAGTCATTCATTCGGACGTAGTTGTTTACAGAAGTGAAGAGTGGATTTGTTTCAAATGAACTTTTGAGTTGAATAAATGCAAAATTAACTACACATTTTTTTCAGTTTGTCTTTTAGATGTCAAATTTCCGCTTTTAAGTGACAGAAAATATTTCTGAGCACTTTTGCAGTTGTCACAATGCCGCTGTTCAACCTGATGAACATTAGATTTAGGTTGATGAAGTGTGCCCCCCCAAAAAAGGTAATGCCCCCCCAACAATTTCTTTCAGGTGACGGGTCTGGTGTAGTTGCATCTGGTGTTCTTTGTGTAGCCTGTCATACATGGAGAGGAGGACATCGTGATGAGAGAGCGGCATAATGCTGTACGTGTCAAAAAAGCCGAACTATCCCTTTAAGCCTTTGTTAACTTAAGCCTGTCAAATTTGAAAAATAATAATAATAAAATAATAATAATATATATATATATATATATATATATATATATATATATATATATATATATATATATATATATATATATATATATGACCCCAAATACTTTAGAGACCTCCTCCCGGCTTTCAGATACTGTGGGTGTGTGAAAACACGCTCCGCTCGACCTTCACATGTCAATCAGATGTTTGCTCATACAGTATGTGCTCAATGGCTGTCAGTGTGATCCACAGGCTGAATAACGTGCTGTTATGTTTTAATAAACAGTTAACTCAAGTGTCTGTGTTAGGAGTACTTCTTTGAGTCTATTATGACTGAGTCAACTTTACAAACTTTGGAACATCCATGCTTTATTATGTCTTCAATACAGTAAACCACTTTCTGTAAGGTCACGTCACATGTGATTACAACAAAAGAATAAAGGACTACTTAATATACACAGTCTGTGACAGTGTGTATGTGAAGAAATAAACAAAAGAGTCACATGACAATTGACAATTTGAAGATAACCATTACAATAAATTAGGGCCTGTGTAAAAAAAAACAAAAAAAAAAACTTGATCAGTTTAACCAGAAATCTCTCTCCCTCCAGCTCCACCACCACCACCACCACCACTCTCACTCTGTGTTGTGCATCTGCTCAGGTGTGTTGTAGTGGAGAAATGTTAGCATCTCAACATGCTCAGCTGCCAGGCTTGCCCTTTTTTGATTGACAATATCTCCAGCCACTGAGAAAAGCCTTTCAGATGGCATGGATGTTGCTGGTACAGCCAAGTAGGATTTTGCTAACGCAGCCAGTGTGGGGAATCTTGCCTCATTAAACCTCCACCACTGAAGGGGGTCACTGTCCTTTGGGATGGGGTTTTCAAAAAAATACATCAGTGCTTCCTTCTTCACTGTCAATGCGTCGTCATCATCCTGGTGGTCTGGAGGCTCCTTCCTGTCTTCCTCCTCAGAATCCAAGCCCAACAAAGTGTCCAACACAGACCTCCCCTTTGGTGGTGGAGTCACTGAGGCTTCCCCCTCCTCCTGCCCCACTACTGCCTGCTGGAGTGCTCTCTGCTCCCTTTTCATGTGAAGTGCAACACTCTGAAGTTTTGCTTGGAGTTTCAGAGCATCCACTTGAGAAAGGAACTTCAACTTTATGAAACGTGGGTCAAGGGCTGCTGCAAGGAGCGGCACATTTTTCCCATCCTCTTGAAATACCTCTGGGTGCCACTTTGAAAGAATTTCGTCTTCTGCATGGTCCTGGAAAAGGTTCACGGCAGCAGATTCAAAGGATCTGTCCTGGGTGGATTTCAGGAGACCTTTCAGCAGGGGTGGGAGAACAGAAGCTGTAAAATAGGATTGACCGCTTAAGACAACAGTTGCTTGCTCATAAGGCTGGAGCACCTTCTTCAGCTCCCTCAGAAGAACCCACTGATCCTTTTTTAGATACAGGTCATGTTTCCCACAGGGTGTGACTTCTGGGTCTGACAGTGTGGCAACCACTAGCCACCGCTGCTCTAATAAACGTTCAACCATGTAGTATGAGCTGTTCCATCTGACTGCTACATCCTGGATTAGGTTATGCTCAGGTTTGGCCATTTGTTGTTGGTTCTGTTTGAGTTTAGTGCTGGCCGTCTCACTTTTCTTGATATGCTTCACAAGGCCACGTGCTGCTGATAGTGTTGTATCAATCGTGGGGTCCTTCATTGCATGGTTTACAACCAGCTGCAACATGTGCCCAGCACACTGCTGGGATGCAACGCCAAACTTCTCTTCAAGGATGTGGAGAGCTGCGACCACATTATTTGCATTATCATGCACAATTGCAAGAACGTTGTTCAATGAAATGTGGAATTTTTCTGCCACCTTCTCCACCCAGGAGGCAATATTTTCTGCCGTGTGCCGCTCATCAACTTGCAGTGTTGCCAGGTTGCAGGAGACAAGATTCCATTTCTCATCGATGAAGTGACATGTTACTCCCAAGTATGCCTGAGTGACCATATTGGTCCAGGCATCGATGGTTAGGGAGATTTTTGACTTCACTGCCTTTAATTTGTTCTGCAGTTTCTGCACTGATGTTTCAAACTTTTCCCCCATCAGGCTGGTGAAGTGGCACCTGGACGGCAGAGTGTAACCTTGATTAAAAGTGGTGAGCATTTCTTTAAATCCCTCACCCTCAACGATAGCAAGAGGCCTCATATCCTTTATGATCATCGAAAGGATGCTCTGGGTAAGTGCAGCAGTCTCCTCAGGGGTGCAGGATGTGTTTTTATTCTTCATCTGATCGCAGTCCTCCAAACTTTTCTGCTTATTCCTGAAAACAAAAATCATAAACACAAGTTAATAAAAACATATATTTCTAAATGATCTGCCCATATCAATCATAATAATAACAATAATAATAATAATAATAATAATAATAATAATACATTAAAAGTTAGAAAACAACAATGAATATTTTGTGTGTGTGTGCGTGCGTGTGTATATAAGTAAAAGAAAGAAAGGGGGAAAAAGTTTAACGTGTATTTGAAGAGTGTGTCTGTGTCAATTAAAAAAAAAGTGTCAGCAAGAGGCGAGTGCGTGAGGGCTGTGTGTTTGCGTGGGCACGTTCTGTGTGCGAGGCTGGAGCACAAGTTACGTGGTGCAATTTGGGTGAATCCACAAGTTGTGAGCGAGGGAAAGTTGGCTTGACGTTGGATGTTTGATATTCACATCTCCTACCGTCTATATTAGGGAGCGTCGACAAATTTCAGTCCCCAGGGTGACGTGTCATGAAAACTTTTTAATGACGCTTTGCCTTTTGCTGAATGTAAATAAAATGTGGTCTGCATGTCGGCAGACTCAATCTAGAGATATGGGCGATATTAGACAGTTGGACATTATTTGTCCATTTTGAGATTTGTCCACAAATAGCTTCCGTGAGGTCTCTAGTTTCATTTCCAAGCATCACAAAAGTCAAAATTGTAATAGAAGTGTATGAAAATAAGCAATTATTAGACAGTATGCCTCGTAACTAGGGGGAGTGCTTTTTAGCCTGCTAGCTAGCTAGCACTGCCTCTTGCTCACCTTTTTAAAAACAACCCAACTTTCCTAGCCTCAGACGTAATTCACTACTGATTTATATCAATATTGTGAGGACAAGCGAATCTGCCAATGGATGGATGGACATAGCAACAACAACAACAACAAAAAGTCCAAACACAATTCAGCACGAACAGAAGTCATTCTACCTAAAGGAGCAGAAGCTACATTGTCATCGGTCTGGTTAACGACGAATTGTCATCCAAACAGACAGAGATATACTCCAGGACCAAACTTTAATGAATAGTTGTCTACTTTTAATTAAAATTGCTAAATTCATACACTTGACTAAACCATGTCGAACTCAAGCGAGGGATGCAGCCACGGGCGATACCCCCGCGGAGCAAGCTCGCGGAAGCGGGCTACCCTGCTCCTTCACTCAGTCAGACCACGTCGGGAATTAAAAGTTATGACATGCATCATCAGTGCCTTGTATGCAATGTACACGCTAATGTAATAATGTAGAACC
Source organism: Festucalex cinctus (assembly GCF_051991245.1). Classification (NCBI taxonomy): domain Eukaryota; kingdom Metazoa; phylum Chordata; class Actinopteri; order Syngnathiformes; family Syngnathidae; genus Festucalex; species Festucalex cinctus. Next base: position 27,434,759 of record NC_135412.1, read on the forward strand.
TATAAGAGGAAAACAAGATGGGGCTCGATACCCTTTGAAGCGCTGGAAAGAGCAGTCAATGAAGTAAAGTGGCAAATGAAAAATTATTAACAGCTCAACATTGAGCATGAAAAAGAGAGCAGTAAAGGAAGTAAAAACAGGTGGATATGGTGGAATGGCAGAAGCAAAAAGAGTCTTCTCAGAGGAGATTGAGAAAGCGCTTGCAGAGCAGTTTCATGGCCTTACTGCATGCTACCTTTTTTTCTTCTCTATAATGATTAAAATATGATCAATACAGCAAATCAGTTGAGTGTTCTTCAGTCAAATTGCATTTAATACATCAAATTTAGGTTCATCTGAATTACAGTGCCTTATCGGGTAAGTTGAACCACTGGCTAATTTACCCCAAAGCCTTTGGCTCAATTTGCCCCATAGCCACTAGTTTGTGAAAAGCAGGCTAGCTTAAAAAACGTGGCTAATTTTGAGGTAAGTGATTCACATGTTTTTACACGTTACAAATTCACCAATATGTGTAACCTATAATTTTAGTCTCAGATAATCTTGTTTGACGTAACTCTCATTTGACCTAAAACGCAGAAAATTTACGTTGACAGTCAAAAAACAACTTTTCTCATAAAAATAGGCTTACATCTTTTCCAATGTTCTTCCTTTCACCATAGCAAGATGGCCATGATGTGGGCTTCCTGCCTTTGTGATCACATGACCACACATAGCATGGTTGCCTAGATACAAGGGGTGGCTCAACTTACCCAGTGGCTCATCTAACTAAGCTTTCATTAGAACCCAAGATCATTATTGTATGTTGAAGGCTAGCATTCCAGAATAGAATCCTCTTTTCCACACAGCTTACCCAAATGGGTGAACAGGTCAAATGTTATTTTGGAGTTTGCCTGTACCTTTCCTTAGGTAAACATGTAAAATGCTCATTTTTTTGTAGGATTATCGTCAAATTTGAACTGGAACTAGGGTTGACCTCAAGCTTTGATCCTGTAGTATTTTCAAGTCCTACTCAACATTCTCAATTCATTTTCAAGGCAGATTTTGTGAAAAGAAATTAGACGCACATAAAATTTGCCCTTTTTTTCTGTAATCAAAAATCCGTAGCTCAGTGACAGGAGCACTTATACAGATTCTGACTGTTTGGGAGGAAAAAAATCAAAATATCTTTAAAAAAGAGACCAAAACTATGCTAAAACGACAAATGGTTCAATAACAGCTACAAATTTACTTTGGGTTCACCTTTTTTAGGCGTTTTTGGCCAAAGTTGCCCTAATGACGCGTCACCCTTGAGAATGAAATTTGTGGACGCTCCCTAATATAGACGGTCGAAGTGAATATCAAACATCGAACGTGAAGCCAACTTTCCCTCGCTTACGTATTGCACTTTGGATGAATGGCGGGGTTAATCATTGCCAACAAGGAAAGGAAAAAAAGTTGAAAACTTACGATGCCTTCTCCACCTCATAAGAAGCTTCCGGGTGGCTCCTGTCAAGATGCTTCTTCATCGCGTTTATGCGATTACGGTATGACATCTCCATTTCGCACAGTTCACAGACCACAGTCTTGTTATCTTGAAGCTTAAAGTACTCCCAGAATTTGGACTTCTTATTAGTTACATTCTTCTCCCCCGACCCGCTGCTACTGCATCCTGCGGCCGCCGCCATTTTTTGATTTATTGATTTGTTTCCCGTTGTCAAGACTGGCCGATTCTCAATACGCATTCTTGTCCGTACTTACGTTCTCTGTAATGTCTTGAAACGTCATCAGTCGTGGCCCAAGAACACAATTCAACACAGCTTTACATTTAAGAATAGTGTATTTACACTGTTAATAAGCCTGTGACGTGTACTAATCATTTGTTTTAGTTTTCCAATCCTAGTCTAGGTCAGGTTGTTTTTTTTTTTTAAATGCTTTTATTAACACAGTTCAACACAGCATTACATTTAAAAATACGTCTTGCATACATACATACCAGATACAAAAATCGTTGTACAATTTAAAGACATTAAAATACAAAAATAAATAAATAAATAAATAAATAAAATTAGCATTTGACATGAAAACAGGTCAACCATCTTTGGATATTACACAAATGAAGCATCATAGAAGAAAAACGTCTAACATATTCGACAGTTTACTGCTTTTCTTATTGTTGATTAATTTTACAGCTTTGAAAATGGATTTCAATTCCAGAAGGAAGCACACAAATCTGGGGTTGGACTTGGAAATTTTTTGTTTGTGAATAAAAAACTTAGCATAAAGAACAACAAAATTAAGTAAATATTCAAAGTTTTTATCTTCCGAATTACTATAGTAGCAAATTACATCTTTTAGATGAAGATTGTAAGGGGTTGTAGAGGCTTTAAAGAAAAAAGCCACTAAATCACACCAAAATTGTCTAGTAATCACACGTTCATAAAATAAATGAGATACAGTTTCAACTTCATTTTCACAAAAAGAACAAAGGTTTCTAATATCGGCAAATTTGGATATCAAATAATTAGTAGGATATATATTATGTAAAATATTAAGATGTATGACATTGGCTTTATTAGTAATACAATATTTGTAAGGTAAAAGCCACACTCTTTATCAATTTAGATCTATAATTTTAGAATCCCAGAAAAACTTTCCTCTAGGCACAATTTTGTTCTTTTTTGTAAAATCTGGCGTATATATGTCTATTATTAAATTTTGTGTCTGTTAATTCAATTCCATCAAGTTTCAAAACAGGAACTTTTAAAACAGTTCTTTCATATTTTAAATGATTCACCATAAGTTGAATCAGTCCATTTGGAATAGCACATACTACTAAGTTAAAGGTCTTGAAAGGAACTGGAAAATTATGTACAGACATGAATTGTTCATAAGACAGCATACTACCAGATTCATCAAATAAATTACAAACATGGTTAATTCCTCTTTCATGCCAAGCATGAAGGAATGTAGACTTGTTTCTGACAAGTATAGTAGAATTGTTCCAAAGGAAAGTTTTGTGGGGTGAAAAATTGCGAACAAATACCAAAAGCCAAGCAAGAAGGTCCTGTTGTTGAAAATTTGATAACTTGACGGGCAGTTTGTTTGGCAAAAAATTACACTGAAGAAGAAAATGTAGTCCACCAATTTTGTTGGAAATATAATTGGGAATAAAATACCAAATTGAATCTGGGTTAGAGAGACATTTTTTAACCAAATAATCTTAAATGTTTTAACAACATCACAAACATTAAAAAAAAAAAACCTCTGCTTTGCAATTGGATAGCACCCACTTCTTGAGATTGTGAGACTTATTCTTCCAAATGAAGTCAAAAAGTATCTTATTTATTTCAGTAACTGTTGACTCCTTCACAAAAAGAGACAACGATGGGTAAACAAAACGAGATAAGCCTTCAGCTTTAAGGAGAACCCTTCCTATTACAGACAGATCCCTTTGAAGCCATAAACCAAATATATTTCGAACCTTTTTAATTCTATCTGAAAAATTTAGATGTTGTTTAACTGTAATATTTTTAGATATGACTATTCCTAAATACTTAACTGATGCCTTCAAAGGGACATTATCTATTACAGAGTCATCAGTCATGTAATGACAATATTTCATTTCACATTTGGTCTTATTCAGTTTTAGACCCGATGCCTTAGAGAAATCTTCAATCAGTTATAGAATGAGCAACTTGGTTCTTGTCCTTCAGAAACAAGGTGGTGTCATCGGCCAATTGAGAAATCCTAAGTTCTCTGCCAAAAATTGAGATTCCTTCAAAATTTCTATCCACATGTATATAAATAGATAATAGCTCTGTAACAATAATAAACAAAAAGGGGGGAATTGGGCAGCCCTGTCTGACCCTCTATTAATAGGGAATCTACTGGAAGTGCTCTGGTTTATCATGACGGAGCTATTGATACCATTGTAAAACATACGGACAACATCAATAAATGTATTCCCAAAGCCGAAAGCTTTAAGAGACTCCAAAAGAAAATTATGCTCAACAGTGTCAAAAGTTTGATAAAAGTCCAGAAACAAATAAGTGCTTTAGATTTGATATTATCCGCATAATCTAGCAGATCTAAAATCAGTCTTATATTACAGCTAATATGACGATTTTTCATAAATCCTGTCTGTGTTTCAGCAATAATGGAATGGAGCTCTTTTTTTTTTTTTTAGTCTATTCGCATAAACCAAGGACAGTATCTTATCTTATCTATAGTCAAAAGAGTGATAGGGCGCCAATTTTCTATTAATAAAGTATCTTTATTTGGTTTGGGGATAAGAGATATTACTCCTTGCTTCATTGTAGTAGTCATCTCTCCATGACTGATGCATTCGTTGTACATGGCAATTAAAGGAATATTTAGGAGATCCCAAAAATGGGTATAGAATTCAACAGATAAACCGTCGATCCCAGGGGACCTCCCCTTCTTCATAGACATCAAAGCGTCCTTAATTTCTGCACAAGACAATTTAGAATCACAAGATAATCTTCATTAATCAAGGGTATACTAGAATGAACTTTTTCCAGAAAACTCTCACAATCTAATACATTAAATTTGGTGTGATATAGATTTTTATAAAAAGAGCTAACAAAAGAAGATATTAACTTATGATCTTTAGAGAGATTTCCATCAATATTGAGAGCAGTCAAAGAGTTTCTCTTGAAATTCCTTTTGTCTAGCGTGAAAAAATAACTAGTATTTCTTTCTCCCTCCTCCAACCATCGGGCCCTGGATCTAATAAATGCCCCCTTTGCCATGTCCAAGTAGATCTGATCCAACTGTAGTTGAATATCCTTCAATTCAAGTTCCTTGTCTAAGGTGAGACTACTAAGTTTTAATAAATAGTCAAGCAACTGCTTCATGGAGGTTTTTCTCTTTCTTTAATTCTTTGCTTCTTTTGATGGAAATGCATCGTACCTTAAATTTGAAAAATTCCAATTTCCAGCAAAGTTATTGTCAACATGTTCAATTAGAGTGTTATTTATTAAGGTTTTAATTGATTCATTGAACAATTTATCACTAAGTAAAGAATTATTACATTTCCAATATCCTCTTCGACCAGGCTTGTCTTGGATTACCCCCAACTTCAAAATTATTTGCATGTGGTGGTCTGTTAATGGTGCATATTGATGATAAACTTCTTTAACAAATTGAAGGGAGGATGAAGATATTAAAAATAAATAAATTCTAGATTTTAATGTCATACTTCTATTACACCATGTGAATTCCACCTCATTAGGATTAAGAAATTGCCAAGCATCAGTCACAGAGAGATTGGAACAAAGCAATGACACAAGATTTTTGTTTATAGCCGTTTGGGATAATCTAGGAGGATATCTATCCTTCGTGTCATCTTGACATTCATTAAAATCTCCACCAAGGATAAGGAGTGCACCCTGGTATTTGTTATTGAGATCTTTCAATTTTGAAATTAATAAATTAAATAGTATCTTATTAAGAGCATGAGAATTAAATCCGTATATGTTGCAGATAATAAAAGTAGTATTGTCTTGTTTAACAATTAGAATCATCCATCTGCCATCATTTGAAGACATTGTCTCAAGAACATCTCCTTTAAATTTATGAATGAAAATCAAGACCCCAGCAGAGTGATTAGTACCGTGGCTAAAGTAAGATGAATGTCCCCATTGTGTTTTTCAAAATTTCACATCTGACTCACCAGTGTTATTTATGTTCGATGTTGGCTGGCCTGCTCTCAGCTTTTCTTTGTTGCAGTTGCTCTTGTGACCACTGGGGGGAGCCGAGGCCAACCACACACCTGCCTTGTGTTTTGCTGATTAGCCTGCTTATTTATTGTCTGCTAGGAAGACACCAGTTTGTCAGACTATTCCACTTGCTTATCCCCGTTGCCCAACTAGTCTCGACCTCCCGTTTACCTGCTTCTCGTCCTTGTATCTCGCCTTGATCTTGTGCCTGTTTGTTTTTTTGTAAGGATTCTAGTTCCGGTAGTTTTGATTCTTGCCTTTTGCAAGCTCTTTTTGTTAGATCCTTTTCCACGTTCGGTGACGTGCGTTTTCTGTTTATTATTATTCTTGCTATTGCAAGCTCTTAGTGATGGGTCGATGAGGCATCGTGAAGCGTGTTGACACAATGGCACACTGTTGACACTGTGTCACTGAATACTTACACCTGCTGGAATTTAAAAGTCGCTGCAGGCAACCCCCATGACAGTGTGAACTGACACTGATTAGATGACCTAGTAATATACAATAATAATATTTACGTCTTAGCATTCATATTGTATCATTCCATATCTTTAAGTGGAACATATATCATAGTGAAAAAAATATCTAAGTGAAAATCATGTGAATGAAGACACTTGTCAACTATAGCCTTCACAAGTTTTTATATAAGTATATAATACGTTTCTCCAACTGGGTTAGCAACAAAGCAACTGTGAGAAAGTCAAAGATTCAGTCAGAGAGGAAACAAGGAGTTTGAAATAAATACCTTATTTTCAGAAAGGAGCTCAAAATGGTCCCACACGGCAGACGGCTTTCTTTTCCCCTGGGCCTGCTCCATCATCCACAACAACGTCCACAAGGAAAAATACGAACGTTTCAGGAGTTGCATCCCGTTGACAGATGCACTTCCTATAAACACTTCACCGAGTTGAGCGCGTTCTTGCCGGGTCGATGCAGTTCAAACATCGGTCACGTGATTTTGTTAAAGCGGTACGCGCACCGACTCAGGGATTGTTCTGTGAGTTTGGCGCGTGCATCTGTGCATCGGGGTTGCGGGATCCATCACTACAAGCTCTTTTTGTTTAGTACTTTCGCAAATTGTTAGTGTGCGTTTTTGTTTGATAGTCATTGCATTCGCAAGTGTGCTATTGAATTTTTGCAGCTGTGTCAGAATAAACTTTGTTAAACTTGATTTGCTTCTCCGTGTTTTTGGGATCCTCACACCTGAATATAACAGAATAGTCCGACCAGATGGATCCCGCGGACATAAATCAAGTACGCCTGGCCTTGGCCAGTCAGGGGCAGCTTGTGGGGCGCCACGAGCAGTCGCTGGCTGAGCTAAGGGAGGCATTAGAGCGCATAGCCAGCTGTTTTGACATTTTGTCAGCACACGTTGGTGTGAGAGGTGAGGTTGGGGTCCCCCTCCCCCACCACATCTGGCTGCTTCGGGTGCGTCGGAGACCGGTGCCCACAGCTGCCGCGAGCCTAATCTTCTTCATCCATCCCGCTATGGCGGCGAACCCGGATTATGCGGCCAATTTATACATCAGTGTAGCCTTATTTTTGACCAGAAACCACTTACTTATACATGCGATAGTAGTTTTATGATGAGTTTGCTCACTGATAGAGCCGCCACTTGGGCAATGGGGACAAGCAACGCTAGACCTGAATTACGCACCTCGCTCCCGGATTTCCTTGCTGAACTAAGACGTGTGTTTGATCGTCCAGTCAACTCTGCTGTTAGTATCTTCCAGAGGATCATGGAGAACTTGATGAAGGGTCTCGACGTGGTGATTTACCTCGATGATCTGCTGGTGGTGGGCAAGAATGAGTATCTAAGAGAGTATCTAAGAGACCAAATGTTTTGAGCAGGCAATTTATTGAAAAGAACAATTTAACTGGTGAGAGAGAGACTGCCACTCGCTCTATTTTGTTTTTATGCGCTTGCCCCCAGCCCAGTACGTGGACGGACGGACATCACATTAGCCCTTAGCTTGGAGAAATGTGATGATGAAAGCTTGTCCCTGCTAGCATGGAAGTAGTGGCGTTTCTGTGAGTAGTTCCTTCCTTGGCAAATGGTGAATCACTTGTGGCAAGACTACAATCACTCACTCACTGAACTGGTATGGCAGTACGTTCACTCAATGAATCGTACGCGAACGGGAAATGGCGATAGCGCGTTCACTCATTGACTCGTTCGCGAACCCGAAATGGCAACAGCCGCAACACTCATTCACTGAATCGTTCGTTCCTGAACCGGAAGTGGCAACACGTTCACCCAAAGACTCGTTCACTCACTGATCCGTTCACGTCTCGCTAACGGGAAGCTTCCCCAGTGACTCGTTCCTGAACACCAATAGTGAGGCTGCATGTGTAATAAAATGCCGCCCACGTCTGACGCTAGCTTCTGATTGGTCGTTCGCAAAGACTGACGGCATGAGCGTGGCTGCTCTCAAATGAACTGAGAGAAGAACGAATCACTTCAAGAAGTGACCCGTTCACTCACGTTAACTGAAAAGATTTGTTCTAAAGTACGAATCAGTCGTGACCAACACAACACTAATCATCAAACCATTCAGTCGCTAATGTCCGAGCTTATCTTCATCATCATCTTCATCAGTCTCTGCAGCCGGCGTCGCTTCACACGGATGTCCTCTTGCGGATCTCAGCTATTTTCAAAGTACGCGGTCAGCTCGGTGGAGCTACAACTATGAATGGCCCAATCCGAAGCTCACTACACGAAGCTAGCTACGTGCTACAAACACTCTTAAGTGCGCATGCGCAGCTAGGAACGAGCACGGACGACGTCCTTACGCATAGTGATTGACAGGATTGAGAAACAATCATTAAGATGATCCACTCGGAAGACGCAGCCACAAATATATCCTTGACACCATCTTTAACGTACTGTATTATCGTTTGTGACATTTAGTGTGGTGGTGTGCCATAATTTTATTATTTATTTATTTTAAAATATGCAAATTGCCTCAAGGGAAGTTGGGAAACACTGGTACACTACAGAAACCACACAGTGTCATCCATCACTCACACATTACACACTTGTGAGCCTCAGATGGCCAAATCCTTTTAATGTCAACGTCTGAACAACTGACGAGATGGCACCCACTGGACGATTTTCATGCCAAAAAGTCCACAAGCAGCATGCCTGGTTGTCTCGCCAAACAAGACCGTAACATTTAAAAAAAAAAAAGAGGGAAAAAAATAAACAACGTGCCTTAATGTACAATTTTAGCCATGCTAGCATCACCTCACAACTGAATAGTAAATTATGTTATTGAAAAAGTTAACTTGTGTCAAACGTTTTGGGCATATGTTTCCAGGAACTGAATTACAACTGCAATCCCAGTTGTTGTGTGGTGTGCAGTGAGTTTTATCGAATGTGAAATATGTGCCTCAGCTCAATAAGGTTTGGGAAACACTGCATTTTTATCACAAATCACTTTCATCACTTTTCGGGCATGTTGAGGCCCCCAAAAGACAACATATTTGTTGCAAGAATAATGACTAAAATCAGCAATTCCACAAGGGCATTCACATGGCTGAAATAAAAAAATAAATATATTGGCAAGAAACTGAAGCTATGATAGAACAAGCTGCCATTGAAAAAAAAACAAAAAACAACACCTCACGTGAACGCCATCTACAGCATCACCACGGCAACCGCAGGGCTGGAGGGAGGGAGGGAAGCGAGTCAAGACCGCCCGCCGCCTTTGCCTCCGCCTCATTCGGAGAATTCGCTCGGCTAACGGGAGAGGGAGGCGAACGACGACGACGGCTAAACTGTAGAGCTGCTTCCCGGCGGGAGGTAAGAAGTCTGCGTTGGAAGGAGGAGGAGAGAGGTGATTGGGTTAGGGGCTGGTGGACGCTCCGCCTTCTGGGAGTGTGTTGGTGGAACTGCGTGTCCGGACGCCTTCGGTGGAGCCCACGCTGGAAGCCGAGTGAGTCCTGGAGCGAACCAAGCGGGTCATGCCGGCTGTGGGCACTAGCGGGGTACAAACAAGGTTTACATCAATACAAAGGCATCTTGAATTATAAATTAAATTTGTTCCATGGCAAACATCACAACTCAATATTTTTCATGTCAAAAATAAATACATAAAAAATATCCCATTGAGATTAATTAAAATGAGATTAAACTGCATTAAGGAACCCAACAATAAGTTATTTACATATTTTTCAAAAATTATCAGCTGAGTAATCAGTTATCAGATTTTTTTCTGCCAAATATTGGAATTGGCATTTTTAAAAAAAAAAAGAAAAAATCCTGGGACCTGATTGGCTGATCAGTAGTATGACATTCAAACATACAGATAGAACAGACAAACTATAATCCTATCAACAGGAAGTTACAAACAAAGATGTTTACTCACTGTAGCCCATCCCCTGCACAAAGTACTTGAAGGCCTCTGACAGTTTTCCAGGCTGAAGGGGAAAATAGCACAATTACAAAATTCTCAGCAGAAAAAAACAAAAAAATAGCAGGTTAATAATGAGGATAAAAGGCGCAACTTACCTGCACCACTTGTGGAAGTCCGCCACAGTCTGCCATCTAGAGGAAAGACTGAGAATTACACCACTACACATTTATCAATAGGAAGTGCAATGTGCAAGTGCAACACTGCTGGTCAATGGGTTGTGGAATCAAAAACACCCACTAACTATGGCCAGCAGATGGCAGCATTGTATCTCTTTTCAATGTGAAATTACAATGAAACATGACAGAATCTGATGAAATCTGATGAAATAGAATGTTTTCAAGGATGACGTGAATGTTCAAAGTCTTTGTTACATTAAACCTAATTAACAGAGCGTCACTAAACAAAATATATTAGTGTCATAGTTACTGTTGTGGAGAAAATGTATCTTCTCACAAAAAAAAAATGTTTTCTCATCTTTTCAATTTTCACTCAATGTCACTCAAATGACCTATTTTCAAATAGTGATTACTAAAGAACGGAATAAGGTAGAAACATTTTTTTTTCTAATGAAAGACTGGAATGTGATCTATGTAGTAAAAGCACACATTATTCTGTTTGCCTTGAAAGATGAGTTAAAATGCTCGAAATCGGCTGGCACTGTAGTTTTTTTTTTTTTTTTTTAAATAACGTGTGGCAGTAATAGAGTTAAGACATCGGGGAAATTTTTGAAATTGGTATAAAAAGTGAATAATGTGGATGTGTCCTTTAAACTAATATTAAATCTGCTCATAATGTTTTCCTGTCTACATGTGAATGATGGCTATTATGTTTTGGAAAATCTTCAGACTAGCACAAAGTTCCAAGCCAAGTTTTGACTGTTTAAGTGAAAACTAAACCTCAGTGTGTGTGTGTGTGTGTGTGTGTGTGCACTGGAGCCAATTTCAATGAAAAATATACACCAAATCTGGACTGTCAGTTACCTTGAGCAGGGTGGTCTTGGTGGGATTCAGTCTGGAATTACACTCCACCTGTATGAAGAAAAGTGGATACGTACGCACACGTTTACGACGATGTAAAAACACAAAGTGATTGGCGATCATGGCAACAGCTAAGAAACTGACCACAGCATCGACAGCAGGTGAAGTATCGCCAACTACCAGCAGGGCAGGACACCTGACACATAGGCGCAAACAGACACATCAGTCAGAAGATAAACAACAACAACAAACGCAAACAGTCGCTACCTGAGCGTGTTGACTGACTCGTCGTTCAGACCAGGCATGGGACGCTCCATCTGCAACTCTGACCGGCTACAAACACACGGACGCACAAATAGACAAACAATGTTTTTTGTTGTTGTTGTTTGCCTTCTGGCACATTTGCTAACCCAAGTTGTAGTGTATGAAAAAATGAACATGAACACACACGCCAAATCACCTGTCGTAGCTGCAGTAAAACAATGCCAAGTTGTCCAGTGGAATGTCCTGAGAGATGTGTAGCCTGTAAGTCTGGATGAGTTCTTTGTTCTCTGTTAACTCATCCTATACACACACGCACACATGCGCAACACATTTTCATGAGGCATGAAAAGCCTCTGCTGAGATGTGTGTGTGCGCGCGCTCACAGTGCTGAAGTGGTGTGCCATGATGATGTCCACCAGGTTGCTGGTCCACCCGCTCAGCTGCAAGAAGCAAAACAATCGACAGTGTACAAACATGCACATAAAAAGGGGTGTGCATGTGTGTGTGTTTCAGCATGAGTGTCAGACCTTGGATACGGCCCAGTCCATCCAGCCCTTGGCGCAGGGGTCGATATTGATCAGAACTAAACCCTCCACCAGACTGGGTTCATTCAACTGCAATGACAATCGCCACCATCAAACGGGTGTCCCAATACTTTTGCCCACGATGGGCACGAGCCTAACGATGGCGTCACTCACAGCCAGTTTGGTGAGGATGTAGGCTCCGGCGCCGACCCCGATGCCGATCACGCTCTTTATCCTGAGCACACGCACACGCGCGCAACATGAATTAAGAAACATCAACAAGAAAGACTCGGAATGCTGTAGCTCAGGTGTAGAATAGTTGTAGAAAATTATGCTACTAGTCTAGTAATGGGTAATTAAACTTAGCCTGCTGGCCTCTAGGTTGTTTTTTTTCCATTTTCATTTTTTGGTATTAAAAACATTCCATTATTATTATTATTACATTTTTGATGACTAAACATTAGAGCGGGTCACAGTGACCCACGTGCATTGTTAAGAAACAAAAAACAGCATGAGGGTTAAAGAAATGCTAACTGAAAATGAACCCAGTAGGGGTCTGAGGACTGCAGACACAGTGGGTCTATTAGTGAAGCGCAGAGTTCAAAGCAAACGTGGTGCATCAGTACTTTGCTGTTATGCTGCACACAAATGGAATAAGATGCCAACAGAACTGACGAAGATAACCATGTTAAAAGCTATGGTTTTTTGTCTTTTAAAGTTTTTCTAACATTTCTATCAAACCTTGTTCCGGCACTGTACTTTAGCAATTTTAGTGAGCTACTTCTTTCTTTACTTTGCTTTATTTTGTTTGTAAAGCCTTTAAATGTTGTATTTTTAATTGTGGGAAGCACTGAGTTAACTTGTGTATGAAATGTACTATATAAACTACACTAAGTGCAATTTCTGGAGAAATTGCGTGGGAATGCTGAAAGCTGAATGCTAATAGCTGAATGCTATGATGTGAATGAATGTGGAATGCTTTTGAAGTGAATTGAGAGGTAAATATGAAATTATGACCGCCTGGTTACTGGACAATGCACTTTACCAACTGTGTCACCGAGCAGTGTAAGACACCTGGTAAAGATGATAAGTTATGTGTAGTGAGCGAGGAATGTGATACTTGGAAAAAGTTCAATGTCTGTCCCATTGAAAATGAATGGGGAAAAATTGATATTACAAGTTAAATTGTGCAAATACTGTAAGTAATGTGGAATCAGGAGATATATATACCATACAATAAAGCTGTCTTGTCTATAATTACTGTTACCTAATTTTAAAAGTCTTTTAAAGGGATTACATCACGGTATTTTAAGTCCTTCCAACATCCATCCATCCATCCATTTTCTTGACCGCTTATTCCTCACAAGGGTCGCGGGGGCTGCTGGCGCCTATCTCAGCTGGCTCTGGGCAGTAGGCGGGGGACACCCTGGACTGGTTGCCAACCAATCGCAGGGCACACAGAGACGAACAACCATCCACACTCACACGCACACCTAGGGACAATTCGGAGCGCCCAATTAACCTGCCATGCATGTCTTTGGAATGTGGGAGGAGACCGGAGTACCCGGAGAAGACCCACGCGGGCACGGGGAGAACATGCAAACTCCACCCAGGAAGGTCCGAGCCTGGACTCGAACCGGAGACCTCAGAACTGGGAAGCGGGTCCTTCCAACAGTTAACTAAATTATTCAATCTTACCTTTGACACCATGGCGATGTAATTTTTTATGAAATATTAGTTTGCTCCTTGCCTCTAGAAATCGTGGAGCAGTAAGGGAGGAGAGGAAAGAAGAAGGAGGCGGGGGGGGGAAATCTAAGCTGGTCTCGAAAACTGGGGACTTGCTGCTTACAGAGTGAGCACACTAACCACAATACAATTCATTCAGTTAGGTTCAGTAGTGCAAAAGTTTTACTTGTATGTTACACAAGTCAGTCAGAACCTTCCTGGGATTTTAAGACAGCCAATTGTCATTGCACTTTGCCATTGCAAATGTGAAGGATAATTGATTGCTTTGAATATATTTAGACAGAACGTTTACCGATAAAGGCTACTTTTGTCACTATCCCATTGAGATCTCAGAGAAAGTGGGCATGCGTTTAGTCCGCAGAAGCGATGCGGGGGTGGGGCCGCACCTTATGATGTCATAAAGTGCCAACAGCTCGTTTTCTCAAGTTGGGAGGGGCTGGTACTTGGAGAGCAGAATGACCTAGAATTTCTTATAGAGGGGCAAATGGAGGAAAACCACTTCTGTCATGTTTTTGGTGAGGAATTAGCATTTTAACATGGCTAAAAGCTCCAAGAAATTGATTTTTCATGTTAATGTCCTTTTAAAAGTGAGTTTCAATATAAACCTATTACAAGAAACTATTAAAAAATGTTTTTATCTGCTCTCTCAATATCACAACGTTTCTCCTACTACGGAGGGGTCTGGAACATATCCTGTGATAAACGGAGCGTTCACTGTACAAAATGCATGTAAAGAGTAGACTGACTTACTGAAGCTGCGTGAGAACTGATGGCAACATGGCAGCCAGCTCGTCCATAGATGGATACTGGTACCTGAATACACAAACTAGTTGCATTCATTTAGGATTTTTTCCCCCCTAAAATTGGTTAGTTAAAATGTACGGTTGCAGGGATGTTTGTGTTACTATGTGTGTACGCGTGTTACCCATTGGGGAACGTGGGCGCATTCTCCTGTTGCCCAGGAGCGTCCACGTGCAAAACGGAGAAGTGCTGAGTCACTTCCTGCATGTCCTCGTAGTTGAACAGGCTGTTAAAGCACGACTTATCTACAAACACACATCAAGTTAGCATTTAGTCATACAATATGCACAAACTGTACATGTTGGACTCGGTGTGTGCTCACGGTTGAGTCCGACGTCATGGTAGGTGAGGATGGTGGGACGGTTGCCCTTAACGACACCTCTCATGGTCACATGGAGTGCACAGTGAGTCGTCTCCACGTCGTACTCCTGGAAAACAAATACAAATCTGCACATATTGATCAACCAAACATATTTTGGAAAATGTATTATTTTTACTGTGTTGGATACAAACATGCCCTGTAATTGGCTGGCAACCAATTCAGGGTGTACCCCGCCTACTGCCCGAAGCCGGCTGGGATAGGCTCCAGCACCCCGTGATCACCCACCCGCCAGGTATGAAACGGAATAACCAAAAACGCCTAAAAAAAAAAAACTATTATTAAAAAAATAAAATTAAAATTAAATACAATGTTTTTTCCATGATTTTGAAAAAAATAATAATTTTCAATTAAAACAAAGTAAAAAAAATTCTCCATACCAACAAAAACCAAAAAAATACTTGTATACCATAAAAAAATATCTCCATGAGTTAGCCATTTAAAAAAAAAAAAAATTCCTCATATATATATATATATTATTTTTTATTTTTTTTTCCTTGGAAAAACATTTAATAAAGAGTCTGTGTTGCAGGCCCCACTACAACAGGAAGAAGTCAGGCCTCCTTGTTGGCGTACTGAGCCGATGTCGAACATCAAGTCGTTTGGAAGCTCACCGGATCTTTTTTTTTGGAGGTGACTCCCACACAGCAGAGTCAGCTGCTATTTTCACTCATGCGCTGACTCTCTGTCTGCACCAGAGTTGTATAGTACACCACGTTCTTTTAAAAATGTGTTTATTATATTAAATGTATCTTCATTCATTTTGACTAAATTATGAATACAATTAAAAATGGAATATAGATTTTGAAGGATATCATGGTACAATCTCTCGACTAGTCACAACAGCTTCTTGCTTTCATGTCTTGCGTGGGAGAGGTGTGAAAACATAATTGGGGTCATCTAGAGTTTCCATTCGGGGCTCAATGGTGACACCTGGCGTCTCAGACGAAGTCGTTTGATTGGTTAGGTGCCACATTTGCATCTGCTGTGATTCATCCATCCATTTTCTTGACCGCTTATTCCCCACAAGGGTTGCAGGGGTGCTGGAGCCTATCTCAGCTGGCTCTGGGCAGTAGGCAGGGTACACCCTGAACTGGTTGCCAGCCAATCGCAGGGCACACAGAGACGAACAAACCATCCACACTCACAAGCACACCTGGGGACAATTCGGAGCGCCCAATCAACCTGCCATGCATGTCTTAGGAATGTGGGAGGAGACCGGAGTACCCGGAGAAGACCCACACGGGCACGGGGAGAACATGCAAACTCCACCCTGGAATGGCCGGAGTCTGGACTCGAACCCGAGTCCTCAGAACTGGGAGGCGGACGTGCTAACCAGTCAACCACCGTGCCGCCTGCTGTGATTCAGGCTCTCCAAATAATTTTGATATTGATGCTCCTTGGACTGGGTTGAACGTTCCACTGAGCTTTATTCACCTTCCTTGACCTTTCTCTCAGAAGATAATAGTCTACACAAGGTCCAGACCTTGTCTCCTTTAAGCAGTTCATGGGTCCTAAATGTACTTTCAAATTTAACTGGGTTATAACCTTACTCCACCCGTAGATGCATGTCTTGTACATGTAAGAAGAAATTCCGTAAGACATCAAACTTGATAATTGGGGATGTAACCATACTGGCAATATCATGATATCACGATATTAAAACTCCCACAATATATCATCGTCGTCACGTCACGATATTAAAAGCAACACATCTGTCAATAAAGTCAGGTTGTGCAATTATAGCACCCTCTGGTGGCTATTTTTTTTAGTGCAGTTTAATTTTCTCAAGGCATGTTTTGGCCTTTCTATGTTTAAAATCCACTCTAATGGTTAGATGAAGGGGAACGTAATTTTCTTGTGAGTCAAAATGTGTTGGAACTCAACGTGTGCTTGCATTAGTAAGTAAGTGCCTCAATATATATATTATATTTTTATAGGTTTTTTTCAAAAGAACAATATTGTGTGTGTGTGCGTGTGTGTGTTTAGTATGAGTTCATTTTTTCACAATATCGTGACCTTTTTTCGTATCGCCAACCTCCCCACAATATCATGATAATTATCATATCGTGACCTTCATATCGTGATATCGTATCGTGATGTTTGGATACCGTTACATCCCTACTTAAAATTGGATCTGATGTTTACACCGTATTATGCATGACAAAAAATTTATATACTGCTTAGAAATAATACATTTCCATTAAATTACCATCTTGATCTTTGGGACAACAAGTTACCTGGCAGTTGAAGTCTTGCAGGTTGCTGCCATTCTGGGAGGAGAGAGAGAGAGAGAAACATGATTCATCAGGAGCACTGAAAGAGGAAGTCCAACGGGAGCTATGTGTTCCCTCACCTGTGTTGTCAACAGGGGTTTGATCTCTGTCAGCTGGACATCATGAAGTTCCTCCATCGCGCGACCGACCGCCTTCTGCTCTCGTCTGAGAACATTCAACATTTTGCATCTGTATAGTCTATGTATACACAGAATCTATTGTCACATCATTTTATTGAATATTTTATTGAATCGGTTTGTGTTATTACTTCCATAGTTCAAAGTTTATTCTTGCTGACATGTACAGCTCGCATTAACATGGCAGAAAACGGAGGAGCACTAGTGACAGTACCAATGGTACTGAAAAACAGCAAAATTATTTGTTACTGATTAACCATGATTTTTGTGCAAAAGATTGTAAGATTGTATTTCTTCAGTCCTAATTGATCGCAATAACATTGCCTGGCCGTTGTCAAGGTTTTTTCTTTCTTTGTTTTTGTTTATGTTTTTCACTCATTCACACAAACACGCACACAGACTTTCACGGTCTCCCGGGCGGGGAAGCGAACCCCGTTGCCAAGGTTGCCACGAGCTTAGGTAGGATAGGTGACGTCACGTCCTCGGTTGTTGAACGAGTGAAGGAACAGCTTTCAAAACTAACTAATCAACAATTTCCGAATAATGTGTGTCTGTTCTGTGCGCGTCTTCTGAACTAATGTCAGCACATGAGCTTGAGTCTCATGCTAAGCGAGCTCCAGTCAGATAGCCGCTGCATAGCAACCGTTGCCATGGGAACCGTTTCATTTCTTCGCTCTCACACGCACAAACACACGCACACGCAGACATGCACGCACGCACACAAACAGGTCACGACTAGTTAGCTTGAAGCTAATTATCTGTGGCAACTCGGCAAATATGTCAGCCTTTCCGCCGATTTTAACTCACCGCAAAGCGCGTAGTCGAGTTTAACGAACGACGGGAGGGAGGAAGGCCGAAGGGAAGTAACGAGAGATCAGTTCGGAGAGCAAGTGAGCTTGCTGCGCGTCTCCTCAGCTCCGAAGATGAGCAAACCCGTGTGCGAGTCTTGCCAGAGATAAGCGGGCTGCCGGGCAGGCTGCCAGCCAGGAAATGGCGAGGGTGGGTGGGCGTTGCTTAGCTAACGTAAACAACGGCTCGTTTTTATTTCTTGAAATTATTACATGATTTATAATATATAATACAAAAATAATATCGATGTGTTATAGACGATTAATTTATTATATATGCATAGAACAATTCGTTTTTTTAATTATCACTATTTAAATATTTATACATATCCAGGGCCGGACTGGGACTCATATCAGCCCTGGAGGTTCATGGCTCAGACCGGTACACTTTAATTATTTTTTACTTTTACTATTTTTTTATTTTTTTTTACTCATTTTATCATTTTTATGTCACTATTTTAGTTTTGTATTTAGCATTTTTCTTGTTCGTGTTTTCTATTGGTTAGACTTTTTTTTTTTTTTTCACAAATTTACTTTTTGGCTACTGCAACTCCCACACCCTGCTTTATCTGATATTAAAGAAATCAATAAATTTATATGTAATATTTTATGTATCTTTTTAAATGTGGCAATTTTGATTGCTTTACAGTTATCACTAATTTACTTTTTGCTTCTTCTTTACTAGCTGGCACCTTGTTTCAGTTTGACAGCTCCTTTGGTTAAATTATAAAACATTTGAGAAAGTAACATTTGATGTTACACATACTCTTATGGATAATATTTATATCCTGTACATGTTTTCACAAAAGGGACAATTTCTTCCCAGGTGTAAACACTTATTTCTCATGGTCTGTTCATTATTACAGTATAACTTCTGCTATGATAGACAGATATGTCCAGCAAATTGTGTGCTGACTGGTCGAACTGGTGACAGGGGAAACTTTCCAATGGGGTGCAACTGAGCGAGTGTCAGGGGAGTCTTTTTTTGGTCCTTCTAAATACATTTTCACCAGAATATGCACTCTTAAAGGATCATTCTGCAGTTTGTCCCTTTTTACTCACGACTGCCACCTCTGGCCCAAAGTGTACCTGCAGCATCTGTGTTCAGCTCTTTTTTTTGTGCGTGTGCACGATCTGAAAGTGAGAGCCACAGTTGACAAACGAAGATATGACTTCAAATGAGGTTAAGAAAAACTGAGTAAAACAGTCAGGGCTCTTTGTACTCATCTGGGCATTGGTGGAGCATGTATGATGTAGAAAAAGCTTTAACATTAACCTTTTAAATGGCACAATGCACTTTAAAAAATAAAATGAAAATTGTGTTTTTCAGGTATGTTGAAGCCCCTCAAAAGGCCATTCATTCATCAGAAGAATGCAAACAAAAAGCAACCTGGTGCTAAAAATAATACAAAAAATTTAAAAAAAAGTCTGACAAAAATGCGCATTTCAGCAAGATTATTTATGAGATGAATTCACACCATCAAAATAAAACTACAACTTCATACAGTTGTTTCTCGTAGAAGAATAGAAAACATTTTGTTTGCTTTGTGTGTGCAGGACGACGCGACCAATCAGTGAGCAAATTCTCCTCCTCCACACGGACATAAGTATTGGGACACTTGCAGTGAAAATGAAAGGTGAGTTAAAGGTTGTCTAGTCATCTTTATTTTCGTTGTATACAAATAGTTATGCATCTGAAGTGCTGGCATACATCAATTGTGAAATTAAACAGCAATTTAGGTCTTAAGTTATCATGTCTGTGAGTGAGCCCTTCTACACTTGAGTCCCACTGTTAACATGGCTAAGTCATGTGTGTTTGGCCGTGTCATGCGCCACACGGGTGCATTGATTGAACAGTGTCATTTGATGGTTTGGAGAAATGCTGCATAACCAGTGATAATAAATTGACGATATGGGTGCTCACAAAAAAACAAAACAAAAAAACATCGTTTCTTCCGACTGAGGCGGAAGAACAGACTACCAAATATCCAGCCAATTGATCGTCATGCAAACAAGATCCGGTCTCAATACTGGCCCAGCGGTAGAAAGCAAGCAGCTGGGTGTCCCAATACTTTTGTCCAAATACGCATGAGTCATGTTTAGCTTTTGACTAGGTTAGTATTGTTTTTTTTTTCATTGTGAAAACAAAAACAGAAGCAACATTCCATCTGTTCAAAAACAGATTTCTTGCTGTGATTCTTGTCAAACAAGAATTGTGTTAATTTTCAACAAATTAAATAGAACGAGAACATACAAAGTAATAACACAACACTGGTGAAACAAACATGCTAAAGTGTGCGCGCTGATGTTGTGTACGTGGTGAAGCTAGTTAGCTGCTGAATGGGGAATACGTCTGTCTCTGCGTAGTGTACTTTTGGGGTGGGGGTGCGCCGCAAACAAGCGCTTGAAGTGCGTGACTTGTCCTCTACGCTAGCCGGCTTCAACGCCGTTAGCTGGCCTGCCAGTGTCGCACAGACAGCCGCCTCACGACGGAAAGGTCGTGCAGCAGGCGCTTGATTCGCTGTTTGAGCTGCGGCAGGCGGGACAACGGCTCGGGAGGCTCCAGCTCGCCGGAATGGTCCAACCATGACTCCAAAACTGAGAGGGGAAAGGGAAATAAAAACACATATAAAAGAAAAAATAAATGCACATCTTACCATCCAGGTCCCTCTCGATGACGTCCATCCTGGTGCTGATCTGCTGGTGTAGACGCTCCACATGCTCCAGCAGGTTCAGCTGGCACTCAGTCACCGAAGTCGGTGAGGATAACAATGTCGCCGGGTGAGCACGCGCACCTTCGTCTCCGTTTGCGCACGTGCGCTTTGTGCTTTTGGCACAGCCTTGCCAATCATTTTCATCATATCCCAAGTCGTCACGCTTTATTTGCTGGAAAGAAGCGCACAAAGGGGCGTTCAGCAATCAGAATTCTCGTTTTAATCAACTGCCCTCTACTAGGCTCCTTTCTTGTCATATGCAATGTGAGAATGATTCTGCTTGTGAAGTCTATTTATGAGAAGGAATTACAATCACAAAAAAAGGCACTAAGGGGGTCGTAAAAGTGGCTAAACAGTCAATGTTGACTGCGCTTATGGAATCTAGCTCATCTTTGCAAATTTCCCAATTGTGGGACTAAAAACGGTTATAGCTTTGAACTATGAAGCTGCAAAAATAAATAAATAAATACAATTGTAATTTTCCTGACGAAGAAACTCTAATCAAACTTATTAAACATTCTGTTCCTCGCTGTATCTTGCTCGCGAGTAAAAAATAGGTCATCGCTGGCGTTGTCAGGTTGCCGTGGCAACAGCTGCCGTGTGATGAGCAAGGCTTGTGCGTCATGCTGCTTTTTCCTGCATGTTATGCTCACCTGTGCTTGACCCGATTCCAGTTAAAACAAATCTACGAAAAACAGTGGGACAAAATCCCTCCACAATATTGCAAAAGATTCCTCAGCAGTTATCACAAAGCTTGATTTTAGTTTTTGCTGCTTTGAGTGGCACAACACAGTATTGGGTTCAGGACACTATTTAAAAAATTGTGTTTTTTTTTTTTACCTTTATTGATGATGATGTGATCATATTTTAAGACAATAAATTCATCACTTTAAAAAAAGGGTAAAAGAGTCACAGGGAGCTAGTGGTGAACACCGTGGCCTGTCTTGCAGTTCTGAGGTTTGGGGTCTGAAACTAAAAATAATAATAATAATAATAAAATAAAATAAAAAATAAAATAATAAAATCAGCACAACTATGGTAATGAGTTACGCACAGAGCCAATAATGGTTAAATAGCGCAAGACCCACAGTATTCCCACCCATGCTGAGGCGTTTCGCATAACGAAACATGTAACTAGAGACATTTTTTTATTTTTTTTTTATCATAATTTTGTTCATAACTTGAAAAGTAAAAAAACAAAAGGGTCGTTGGTAACTAGAGGCTCCACTTTTCAGGAGACCCCAAAAATGGCATGTTTGTTCACCCATTACCATTGCATCATCAAAGAGAGAAAGCTGTTTTCATGACACCCAAACGTGTGGGCTGATCAAAAGTATAGATTTTTGAAATATGTAAAATTTGCCTAATTGTGACTTATGAGGTTTCTGCTGAATGTCAGCGATATGTGTCCTGTGATTTACTGGTGACCACAACATTCAATTGTGATATAGATTTACAAAAAAAAACAACAACAAAAAACACCCAGGTAATGGCAAAGAATTGTTCACGGCACTGTATGTCTGTTTCCGTTTGTGTTTTGCTTTGAAACCGTTCCATCTTCTTACCTTCTCCACCTCATCGAGTGGCTCTCGTTTCACAGTGGCTGTCGGTTTGTCCTTTGACTTTTCCCACAACGAACCGGGCTTCTGGTAGCAGTGCTCGCTGCTGACGTAACTGACGGGGGGCTCTCCTCTCGGCTTGTGCACCTCCTCTGGCGTCCACGGCAATCGCCACAGCTGCAGGTCGGGGTGCGACGGCGTGCTGCGTGGCCAGACGACATATACGGGAGTTAGTCACATTATGTGTAAGGAAATTTTAAGTGATAAGTTTGTGGCAAAAATCAAGCAAGTCAAGTTGAGTCCCCGCTAAAATTTCAAGCAATGTGAGTCAAGTCATTACTTGGCTTAAGTTACATCTCAAGCCATACAATCAAGCTCGCTCACTCGTCAGGTCATGTGGCTCGATTCCCACACCTCGAACGAGTGCAGACGAGTACTCACCCCAAGAGGCTGATCTTCAGCTGCAGGCCGTTGAGGACCTGATTGAGGCTGTGCGTGTGCGCCAGGAGGCCGCTGGTTTGCGTGATCTTGGAGGCGTTGCTCTCAGAGTAGTTGTCCCGCACGAAAGATAGGCCGAACATGTGCCCGGATGATAGCAAGTCGGGCTCGGACAAGTAGCACTGAGCCCGCCTCCAACCTGGACAGACAAAGATGGTCGTACTCAATGATCAAATGCAAGAGACACTGACAGAAGTCAAAATCTTTCTTTGGATTCTTATTTTCAACTATTAACTGAAACCCCCTAAAAATATTAACTCATTTGCTCCCCAAAACGTATAAATACGTTTCTTAATACTTTGTCTTTCACTCCCAAAAAACGGATTTATACGCGTTTTGTTTTTGTTTATGCGAGAACATACAGAAGGGTTTGATGCAGCTTCTACCAGAAGAGGTTGCTTAAAGCAATGGTAGTTATTACATAAAACGGCCAGCAGGGAGCTTCAGAGTATAAGAAATCAGCCAGGGCCATGTTGCAACAAGCTGTTTTTCCCAGTATTTTCAACAGGTTTAAGAATAATGATGAAACTTAGCTATATTCTAATTAGAGCTGTCAAACGATTACATTTTTTAATCAGATTAATCACATCTTAGAATTTTATTCATGATTAATCACTTCATTAAAAAGGCTTTTTAATCAAAAAAATTTTGCCCGCCAAATTTAAACAGGACCTGTTAAGTGTTAATTTTTTCAACATTTAATGTTGAGAACATCAAAAATCTTCATCCACTGCACACACTCATTCTGCTCGTTTTCTAATCAGTTAATTACTTGCACAATTTAAGATGGAAAAAAATGACCCCATGAACAAATATTCTGAATGTCATACGCAAATATTTATTAAATGCATGTAGTTACGTTTATTGCTCAAACACAAACTGTGCTACCTTTAACGTATCCACCCGTTGTCAGATAAATGATTACCTGCGGTCAAAATTAATAGTGTGATTAATCTGCATTAACACATGACTAATGCTATATTTTTGTGATTAATTAATTAGTTAACGCTTTAACTTTGGCAGCACTAATTCTAATACTAATTGCCACAAAACTGAAAGAGATAGAAATATAGTTTTTTTCCAGATGAAAGAAGAGACTCTAATCTTTCTTTTGGTAGGTTCCATGTTTTTATACCAATACAGCAAAATATTTTGTGGACCTTGCAAAACCAGTCAAAATCCAGTCAAACCGCTGGGAGCAATGAGGGTTGCTTCAGTGAAAATGGCTGCAAGTGAATGACGTATTCTTGATAATATCTGTATTCCAAAATCTGATTGATTGTTTCATTCATTGACTGATGAAAAACTGTTTGTTGTGTATATTTGTCTCCCACCTGTACAGTGTCTGCAGTAGTAGCAGATGTAGCTGCGTGGGACGTTGTCCTCGTACAAGCCCATACAGGTGCCGTGCTGCCAACACAAACACGACTCGCACTGCGGACAACAGCGTGGAACGCCGTCATTTGCGCTCAGGTGCCTCAAAACAAACCATGCGTGCAGCTCACCTGGATCATGAAGTCGTTCTCCTCGTCCACCTCGCACACGCACCTCACCACCTCGCAGTCTTCCATCCCCGTGGCGCAGGGGGGCGCGTCCTCGCCGCTTTCGGCCGTCAGCGTCGACCAGTCGCTGCCGTCGTCCACTGAGAAAAACAGGACGAGGGTGATGTGAATTGCCGACAGCGGTTCGGATTGTGGCGTGTGTCACCATACATGCGTGTGTGTTGGGGTGCTCTTTGCTGAGTTTGAATGGGATGGAAGACAAGGCCAAGCCGTCGTCACTACTGCAAATTTCTGAGGAGACAAAAAAATGTATAGATTATAGCATAGTCAAAATTCTATTCTTCTTTTCATACGCCTTTAAAGCAGTCCTTCTTAAATTGGGTGGTGGACCCCAGGGAAGATTTGATTTTTATATTTTTGCCATACTTGAATAAAGCGTAATTGCACATCCACTACAGTAGATGGCGTTGGCACTCTCAGTGTCAGGAAGTGTGCAAGGAATATTAGCACTTCTGCACAGATGTACTGAGAATAATTTTAGATATATTTTTTCTTCTTCCTGGGGGGTGTAACAAAAAATTATTGAGAATTATTGCTAGAGAGACCAAGTATGACGTGTAGAAAATACAATTGTAAAGTGTATTTTAGTATCTACTCGTGTTGTCAGGTGATCAAAATTTTTAATCGTATTTAATCGCATGAATTCAATAGTTAACCCACGATTAATCACAAATTTTATATCTGTTCTAAATGGACAATAAAATGTACAATAAAACATTTTTTTCCTGAGTTTTGAACTCTGGTTAACATAACAGTGGAAAAAATGTTAAACTAATAGAAATATGTTTACATCTTTTAGTCGATGATACAGTAATTTCATAAAAATTCATAACAATTAGCTAAAATTCAAAAGATGTAGTGTACGGTTAAAAAAAAGTTTGATATTGATTTGAGGTCATTTTTCTGCCACTAGATGGCATAATTGCATTTGTAAAACAGTGGTGACAGCTCAGTATATTTTTCTTTTCATATTAAGAGCTATCTTTAACATGAAATAACTTGTGAAATTCTGCACATTTTTAAAATTGTAAAATCCCCTTGTGACCACAAATATATGCATTATTAAATTTATTACTGCTAAGTTTTGATATGGACGTGTCTGCTGCGATGAGACTGGAATTCCCCCAGTACAGGCTTTCCATGTAAGGGACGGTCATGAAGCGCATGTTAAAAAAAATTAGCGGCGTTAAAGGAACTTTAAATCAACTCAAAATTAATGCACTAATTAGTATCAATACATTAATTTATTCACTGTCACCACTTTTCAAAGCAGAGTTCCCATATTGTTAGCTGTATTAATGTAAATCTTTCACAGAATTTTGTTCTGTGACAATATAATTCAGTTAAGCACCTAAACTACCAAAAGAAACAGTAGACCGTTCCATTAGTTGTTGTTTTTTCCAATATCGTACTCGGGTGCTATGTGGCTGTTACCTGATTGACTCATCTTTTTCTTCTTCTTCTTCTTTTTCTTCTTCTTCTTCAGTTTGGCCCTTAGAAGGTTTTTCCTCTCTTTCCTGCCGTGATGACTCTTGTCCCTCTTCATCTCTGCTGGCAGACAAAACACAGCCAAAAGGCTGGATTTACACACCATGGTTCAAGTGAAACTACTTTTTTGTTGTCAAGAGGCATAATTGGGAAATGTGAGTTTTACTAGCCAAATGCAGTTCTATTTCGTCCCTCCCGACCGCCAGGGCGGTGCTTTAAGCACTGAATGTTCCTTTCGCGCATGCGCAGTTCGAGTAATGCATACCAAATTAGTCACCTGTGACCCCTTGGTGACCCTAGAAGGGTATAAGTTCCGGTGTCACCCAAGGTTCGTCTCCTCTTTTCTTCTCGCGTGGCGTATGCATACGACACATTTTCGAAGAGTGTAAGAATTGGGATTTGTATTTATCCTCTTGACCGCGCCGCTTGGAGCCTTGTGACCGGATCGGTCGGAGCTGCGTAGTTCGCCCTCCAAAGGCTGCGGCGACGGTGTTTTTCTTTCCTTCGTTCGTGACCCGACGTGGTCGCGTATTCTAACCTCCCGTGGGGTAAGGTTATTGACTACTTGTTGTCTGCTTTGCCGTCTAATTTCCGCGTCTACTGCGGTGTTTTGAGTTTTTTTTGTGTGGCTAGCCTCGCGTTAGCGCCCTGGCTACCACGGCTCGTGGTTTACCCTATTTTCCTCCGCTGGCTTTGGCAGCGTTAGCGCTTCTCTCGGTTTATTAGCGCCGCTTTCTCCGACGGTGTTGCCGTTTGGTTGTTGCTTTTCTTTTTGTGCCTTTGCTGGTGAGGGCAGCGTCAGCGTCCCCGCTCCCAGCTTACGGCGTCGCGCTTCTCGCTCGATTGTGTCTTACTTACTTTTGTGCGTGCCCCGCCTGCGGTGCGCACCTGGCTTCAGCTGTACAGGTGGCGTTCGCGCCCCTTCTCTCAGCTTGTCGCCGCTTTCGCGACTGCTGTCTGCCCCTCCCGGCCGTCGGCCGCTCCGTGTGCGTCTGCTGCGCAGGTGGCGTTCGCGCGCCTTCCCTCAGCTTATCGCTACTGTTAACGACTAACTGTCTTCCCCGGCCCTCCGTCGGCTTCTCGGTGTACGTCTGCTGCGCAGGTGGCGTTCGCGCGCCTTCCCTCAGCTTATCGCTACTATTGACAACTGGCTGTCTGCCCCCGCCCTCCGTCGGCTGCTCGGTGTGCGTCTGCTGTGCAGGTGGCGTTCGCGCCCCCTTCCCTCGGCTTATCGCTGCTTTACCGGCTTACTGTTTGCCCCGACCCACGCGTCGGCTGCTCGGTGTGGGTCTGCTGTGCAGGTGGCGCTTGCGCCCCCTTCCCTCAGCTTCCCGCTCATCGCTGTTTGGGCCTCTTTGTGTTCACAATGGAGGACTCCCGTTGCTGCGTGGACTGTGGTATCCTCTTTGAGGCCTCCGATGTCCTGGACGATCGCTGCCCGAGGTGTCTTGTTTCTGACCGTGCCGGTGATGGCCGGGCCTGCAGTCCTGGTGTCAGTGACCCCAGTCCACTGGGTCATCTGTCGTCCTCCCAACCAAGGCGCCGGAAACGTCTCGGTGTGTCCTCTGCTGTACATGCCCCCCCCAGGAAAAGGGTGGCGCAGCGACGACTCGCTTCGGAGGTTGGGCACCTTCAGGCTGAACTGGCAGAGGTGAGATCTCTTCTGCAGGACCGTCACCCTCCCACACTTACGGGGGGGCCGGGACCACCTGCCCTGCCCATGCCGCGACCATCCACCCCGCCCATGCCAGTGCTTCCTCCTGAGGAGGACGCCATTTCCTTGGCAGCTTCGGCTTCCTTTTTTCATGACGACGACCGTGACCCGGGGTCTGTGGTTTTGGGACCAAACTCTCCAGCGTCCGCCCAGAGTTCGTCCAGTGAGGCGGGGGATGGTTCTATACGGGCTGTCCTGCGCAATGCCTTGGACCTCCTGCATTTGGAGGTGCCTCCACAGGCTCAATCGGCGTCTGAGAGCGCTTTCTTCCGGCGCAGGCGCCCTTCCTCGGCCTTTTCTGTCCCCGCATCTGAGGACTATCTGCGGGAACTGCATGTTTGCTGGAGGGATCCTGGGGCTCTCTCCCGCCCTTCGGCTGATGGCCGTGATTTAGCATCGATGCACGATGCTGCTAGTGTTGGCTTGGACCGGATGCCTGCTGTGGAGCCAGCTGTCGCATCCCTCATTGTGTCCCCGGAGGGGACCCTTCGGCCATCTGTGCGATGTCCTCGACCCCAATGTCGTGTGACTGACGACCTTCTCACACGGGCCTATGTAGCTGGTGCACGTGCTGGTCGCATTGGGAACTCTTTGGCTCACCTCATGCTTGCTCTCTCTACATCTCTGCAAGCGGACAGCGTGGAGGCTGCTGTGTCCTTCAGTGATGCAGCCCTCCAGGCTTTTGCCCTCATGACTAGGGAACACGGCCGACTCAGGTCCTTCCTAGTGCAGGCGCGCCGCCAGGTGTGGCTAGCGCAGTCCCCCTTGTCGGAGGCCTCTAGGAGGGCCCTCCGTGGTGTTCCTGTGGAGCCGGGGGAGCTTTTTGGTTCTGCCGCTGTGGGTGCACTGGAAAGGACGGTTAAGGCTCATGAGACCAGGAAGCAGCTTTCCAGCCTCAATAGGGCCCTGCCTCCCCAACAGGGTAGGCCTGGGGCACGCTCTGGTTTTCATCGCTTTCCTCAGCACTGGCCTGCCGAGGCTTATGGCACCCGGCGACCCCCGCAGAGGCCCGCCGAGGACTTTCGCTCCTCCGCCCGCTTGCCTTCAGGGCAACCACGGGCTGCAGGCCCCACCCACCGTCCCTCTCGGGCCCCTAGGGGCCGGAGGGCCAGGGACTGTGGCCTTGGGGCCGGCCGTCGGACATTTTTCCCACCAGCAGCTCAGTTACTGGCCTGCTCGTGCCTCGGACCCATGGGTGGTCTCCATCTTGACCCACGGGTACGAGCTGCAGTTCCGACGCCGGCCTACTGCTTCCTGTCGGGTCAGGGTGACTCATCGCCGACCCGGCAAAAGCCTCAGCTCTGGACCAGGAGCTGTCCGCCCTCCTGGCCAAGGACGCGATCGAGGCCGTGGACCCCCTGGCGCAGCCCGGGGGCTTCTACTCGACATACTTCCTTGTCCCAAAGAAGACCGGTGCTCCCTCGCTCCGCGGGTCTTCACTCGGTTTGTGAGGGCTGCTCTGACGCCCCTGCAGTCTGTGGGCATGAAGGTGCTGCCGTACCTCGACGACTGGCTCCTCTGCGCGCCGTCGCGGGCTCAGGTGATCCGGGACACCTCCGATCTCCTGTCTCATGTGGCCCGGTTGGGTATCAGGGTCAACTTGCCCAAGTCCTCTCTGGTCCCCTCTCAGCGGACGGACTTCATTGGTGTGACGTTGGACATCACGGTTATGAGAGCCCACCCGTCTCCTCACCGAGTCGACGATGTTCTTCGCCTCCTCGCGCACTTTCGAGGGGGCAGGCTGTTGCCTTACGTCGCCTACTTGCGGCTTTTGGGCAAGCTGACGTCCATGACGGCTGTGGTCCCGTTGGGCCTGCTGACACTGCGCCCACTACAGAGGTGGCTGAACGGCTTCCACTTGGACGCCAAGTGGCACCGCCACCGGAGGCTCAGGGTGTCCCGTCGGTGCCTCCTTGCCCTGGCACCTTGGAGGGAGAGGGCTCTTCTATTGAGCGGCGTCCCGCTGGGTGTGGCCCCGGCCCGCCGCGAAACAGTCACCACGGATGCCAGCCTCACGGGCTGGGGTGCTGTCTGGCAGCACAGGACGGCTCAGGGAAGTTGGTCTGTGCGCGACAGGGCCGATCACATCAATGTGCTGGAGCTTCGGGCGGTGCACTTGGCACTCATACACTTCTTGCCATACCTGAGCGGACGGCATGTTCTCATACGGTCGGACAACACCACGACCGTGTTTCACATAAACCATCAGGGCGGCGTCAGGTCCGCCCGTCTATTGGAGATCTCCCAGCTCCTTCTCAGGTGGGCTGCTCCCCGTCCGGCCAGTCTACGGGCCACCTATCTGCCGGGGGTTCGGAACCAGCTCGCGGACTCTCTCTCCCGTCGGGGTCCTCCTCCGGGAGAGTGGCGCCTCCACCCAGAGGTGGTGCGCATGATTTGGAGCAGCTTCGGCACGGCGGAGGTCGTTCTCTTTGCCTCCGAGGACTCAACCCACTGCCCACTTTGGTTTTCCCTGAGCGAGGCCACCAGCCCTCTGGGTCTGGATGCTCTGGCGCAGCCGTGACCGGAGTGCCTTCTCTACGCCTTTCCGCCGCTCCCTCTGATATGGCTGAGGCTTCAGAGAGTTCTTCAGGAGGGGCACACGCTGTTGCTGATGGCCCCCTTCTGGCCGGCCCGGACGTGGTTCCCCCTGCTCCGTCAACTGTGCTCCGGCGAGCCGTGGCGTCTCCCCGACAGGGAGGACCTGTTGTCTCAACAGGGAGGTCGGGGTTGGCATCCCGACCCACGGCGCCTTCGCGTATGTGTTTGGCCACTGAGGGGCCCCAACCGCTGCTGACCGGCTGTACAGAGTCTGTCACGCGGACCATTCTTAATGCAAGGGCACCGTCCACTCGGCAACAGTATGCCAACAGGTGGAAATTGTTTGTGACGTGGTGCGGAGAACGCGGGGTGGACCCTGTTTCGTGTTCCATCCCCACCATCCTGGATTTCTTGCAGTCCCTCCTGGATAAGGGCAGGTCTCAGTCGACTCTGAAGGTGTATGTGGCAGCTATTTCTGCCCGGCATGTTGGTGCTGATGGCGGCTCCGTGGGGCGCCATGAGCTGGTGTCCTTGTTCCTCAGAGGGGCTCTGCGTCTTTGTCCCCGCCCGGCTCCTCGGGTTCCGGCGTGGGATCTGCAGTTGGTGCTGGACGGCCTGTGCAGGCCTCCCTTCGAGCCCCTGGCGGGGGCGGACCTTCTATGGGTGTCGCGCAAGACTGCACTCTTGCTCGCCGTTGCCTCCGCCAAGCGCGTCAGCGACCTACACGCTTTATCGGTTAGCCCTGAATGCCTGCGATGGCACCCGGATGGCGCCGGCGTCACTCTGTGGCCGAACACTGCCTTCATTCCCAAGGTGTTGTCTGGCTCTCGTTCTAACCAGCCTCTACGGCTTAAACGTTATGTACCCACTCCTGCTGATGGCGGGGACAGGCCGGAGCTCTTGTGTCCGGTGAGAGCCTTGCAGTGTTACATTGACGCTACGGCAGGCATTCGTACGTCTGCCCAGCTTTTTGTTTGTTATGGTGGTCCTACCAAGGGCTCCGCTCTCTCCAAGCAACGCTTGTCTCACTGGGTCGGGGATGCCATTCGCCATTCCTACCTGCTGTCTGGCCGCCCCCTGCCGTCAGGGGTGCGCTGTCACTCCACCAGGAGCGTTGCCACGTCTTGGGCCGCCCTGAGGGGTGTTTCCCTGGAGGATATCTGTGCTGCTGCCTCATGGGCGACGCCTTGCACCTTCTCCAGGTTTTATAGCGTGGATGTCGCCTCTCCCCATCCGCTTGGCGTGATCTTGGGTCCTGCTGGGGCTTCTCAGTGAGGTTTGTGTCTGAGATCCCTCGCGACTACGCCGGTATTAGTCATTCAGTGCTTAAAGCACCGCCTTCTGGCGGTCGGGAGGGACGAAATAGAACGAAAGTTACAACTGTAACTACGGTTCTATGAGTCCCGGACGACCGCCAGGGCGTCCTGTCGCTCGGAATCCTCGTGTTCACGCGAGAAGATTCCGTAGGAAACGAACCTTGGGTGACACCGGAACTTATACCCTTCTAGGGTCACCAAGGGGTCACAGGTGACTAATTTGGTATGCATTACTCGAACTGCGCATGCGCGAAAGGAACATTCAGTGCTTAAAGCACCGCCCTGGCGGTCGTCCGGGACTCATAGAACCGTAGTTACAGTTGTAACTTTCGATTGAAAAACTGATATGTAAATTTTACACGAGAGGAGTACTGTGTTTCCACTGTCAACCGTGGTTGAAGGAACCAAAAACAGATCTGTCCTGTTACTGTACCATTTTGTGCTACAATTGTATTGGAATAACCAATTAAGGGCCTGAACAATATGCATTTTTTTTTTAGGTCGATGCCGATACTGATTTTTGGCCGGAAAAAAACAAATACTGATTACCAATTAGTCTGCCGATTATTTAAAAGAATACTTGACAAGTCCACAGTGTGACCTTATCAACACATTTAATTAAGTATACAAGGTTATTGTATAGATTTACGTAGTGTATAGTGGAAGTTATTCTTTTTGTCATGTTTAGTTTTACAGTTAACTCCAACTAAGGTGTCATTAATAAACAGCTTAAAGGACGCTTAGGGACAACAGAATAACATACGCTAGACACTTGCTTGCTGCTAATGCTACGCAAGCAAAATGGTGCATTCAGGGTACTTTCACAGCGTCGGACACTTCGGCTTTTATTCAATTATCACATTTTAAGAGGTAAACAGAATTGGTTATTTGGCCCAATTAGCCGATTGTTTTGGCCGATGTTTAAAGGGCAATAAGGGCCCTAATTAGAAATGGACGAAGACAGACATACTTCATAAGACATATCAAATCAAATCTTTTTTTTTTTTTTTCACTCTTTAAAATAAAAGAAATGAAAGGGGACAGAAAGAAGTAAAACTTGTTTTGTCTGCCCCTAATCAACACACACAAAAAAAAGAATCAACACAAAATCAATGACAGCAAGAAGTCAAGATGCTTTTGGTGTTACAATACTATCTAATAATTCAAAAATAATTCAACTGCATATCCTTTTGCTATATATATTTTGGCAGTAAATATGCTTGTATACATTTTTTAAAAATACAAATAGATTGAGAAGATTTTGTTATTCCAAATTGACTGACACCTTGAGTTGAAATACATCATTCTTTATGTTTTGTTCTGTATTTAGGTTTAGAAAAAATGTCTGTTCTTCTTAATTTATACTCACTTTTCCTTTTTATAAATCTAGTTTATATATTAACTGGTAGAATTTCGTGGTGGGCTTTATACATTATTTTAAGGCGGTTAAACCCCATCAATTCATTCAATTTTAAAATCTTTAGTAGTATAAATAATGGATTTGTGTGGTCTCTGTATCAAAAATAACACGGATAGCACATTTCTGTATAAGAAAAATGGGTTCGGTCTAAGTTTTGGCAGTACACCTCCACACTTCAATGCAATATCAAAGCAATACAAATGTAATACAACGACAGTCAAGTGGCATGAGCCGACCTGTTACCATGGTCCTGTGCTCTCTGTTGTCAGGTTGACAGGCGATGCTTGCCGTGTCATACACAAAGTGGCTGCTCTCAGAAGTCGAGCGCTTCCTCCTACATCAGTTACGTAACGTAAAGTCAGTAAGTGATCAATATGCATGCAAGAATGAGTGAGTGTGACGTGATATAATGCTAATGACAACTGACTTTGGCATGTCTTCCCCCGCCGGACTGCTTTGCTCCTCTGGCAGCTGCTGTGGCTGCTGCTCCGCGTGGTAGTACTTGATGTGGTAGTGGAGCAGACTGGCCTTCCGGAAAGACTTAGTGCAGCCCTCCGACGGACACTTGAAGGGATTGTGGTCCAGTTCGATGGAGAGGATGGGGGGAGGCTGGTTCTTGATCACCCTGTACACTGACGCACAAGCGCTCAGATTAGTCCCGGACCTAAAACATGTTTCATTAAAAACATGAACAGCCAAAGGTGGCCAGTAGTAACAACCTACATTTACTCGGTTACATTTAATGCAACTTTTTAGATTAATTGTACTTGTCAGAGTACGTAGTTTTAATGGAATATCCTTTTTACTTTAACTTGAGTATGTTTGTCAACAAGAAATGCAAATTCATTCCA
This sequence comes from Festucalex cinctus, assembly GCF_051991245.1. NCBI lineage: Eukaryota > Metazoa > Chordata > Actinopteri > Syngnathiformes > Syngnathidae > Festucalex > Festucalex cinctus. The sequence goes on from NC_135412.1 coordinate 27,468,509, forward strand.
CTCCCTACTCTTATTTTTTCCTCAAGCTGTTACTACTTTCACAATCCATTTGTTTCGGTTGTCAGAGAGACTTCAATCACATGACGGTTTCACTATTTCTCCGTAACCAATGGCAACTTTTGATTAAACATCACCAATCAAACAGAACCAGGCAGTCACATGACCACAAAGATGACCATTCTTGTGGGTGAATTTGCCTTAATGACATTTTATGACACAGATTTACTTTAATAATGTTTTAGTGAGTGTTATTCTGGAAATAAAGAGGTCATTCTAGTTTTATTTAAAATGTTTACTTGTCCAATTATAACAATATACACCATAGTTACATATGTAACATTTTATTGAATCAAGATAATAAAACTAATATAATTTAGAACAAAGTTGAGGGTAGCATGTTGACTTGGCCCTCGGCCTACCCTAACAATTAGTGTTGTTCCGATCAAGGTTATTCTAGTTAACTAAAACTAACGAAAAAACAAACTAAAATTCAAAAAATGAAAATGCTTTTTAAAAAAATGAAAACTAACTGAAACTACATTTTATGCTTACAAAACTAACTTAAACTAACTATAATTATAGCAAACATGTCCTTCATTTTAGTCTTTGGTAATTAATTTAATGCATGATCCTTTGGGGATGATTTTAAATGTGCTTTTAACTCATTCACTGCCAGTCATTATAGAAATTTTTTACATTTCCAATACTCACGTGATATTACATTCAATAATTATATATAAACCGAATCTACCAAATAACAGAATAGACTCCCTACTTTTTGTCCCGTCCCGTTCTTTTATAATTGACAGCAGAAAAATGTAGGTTTGCCAAAATACAGCCATTTCTCCCATGGACTCTGAAACTGTGTTTATTTCCTATAAAATGGGGCAATGATGTCATCTACCGGTGGTTGGGCATCAGTAAAGTTGTTTCCAAGTTTGATATTTACAGTGGAGCATGCTCAGATTCGCCCCCATTTATCACCGCTCTAAAAAATACAATTGACAAGTATACTTGTCAAAGGCAGTGAATGAGTTAAGTAGATTTATTTTGATATGAACCGGAAAAAGCACGATTGAAAATGTGTCACACAGAAGTGACGTCATCTAGTAGCAGCCAGTAGAAAAGTACCTTCAGATGATGTCGCTCACATGGTGGTTTCTGAATATTGCGCAAAAGTAACACACATTTAAAAAAATAAAAATAAAACTAATACTAAAACTAACTAAAGCTAAACTAAAACCAAACATTTATTAAGTAAATAAAACTAATAAAAACTAACAAAACCACCCTGAAAACTAATTAAAATTAAGTAAAAAAAAAACAAAAAAACTCAAAACGAAATATAAACGAACTAAAATGAAAAATTCCAAAATTATAATAAGTACTATATCAGCGTTGGAAGTCATGGTATTGATACCACTGTTTTAATGCAGTATAGGGGCCTCTTCCGATACTAGTATTGGTATCGGAACAACACTACTAACAATGAGAGTGCCGCTGCCACATACTATAGAGGATGTGCAATTACATTTTATTCTCGTATGGGGGGGGGGGGGGGGCAAAAACGAAATGTTCCCTTAGGTCACACACGCCCCACCCATGGCATCACACTGCCTTACTATTTGAGAAGGATTGCACTAGGATAACTAAATAATTTATGAGTTAAAGCAATCAATTCATTTGTCAACAGTTATTTGATAAAAATCTATTTTTCCTTCAATTGTACAATAAGGAAAATTCATGTTGCCTAGAAGACTTGGGCGCTAGCTTAGCTTAAATAGCATAGCTGACTCCATGTTGTCCTCCTTCAGACAGCAAATTAGTTGAGATGGAAATGACAGCAGGTGGTTAGCGAGTGGTTAGCACGTCCGCCTCCCAGTATTGAGGAAACGACAGCACCTCTGCTGGCCGCAACCAAGTAGTACACTCCCTTTGGCCTCAATCACTTCGGGACAAAATGAACAATCCATCCGTCCATTTTCTTAACCGCTTATTCCTCACAAGGGTTGCGGGGGGTGCTGGAGCCTATCTCATCTGGCTATGGGCAGTAGGCGGGGTACACCCTGGACTGGTCGCCAGCCAATCGCAGGGCACACAAGGAACGACCAACCATCCACACTCACAAGCACACCTAGGAACAATTCGGAGCGCCCAATTAACCTGCCATGCATGTCTTTGGAATGTGGGAGGAGACCGGAGTACCCGGAGAAGACCCACGCAGGCACGGGGAGAACATGCAAACCCCACCCAGGAAGGCCGGAGCCTGGACTCGAACCCAAGTCCTCAGTACTGGGAGGCGGACGTGGTAACCAGTCATCCACCGTGCCGCCCTAATGAACAAATCATTTTATACAATTTGGAAGCGAAATATCTGGTGACTTACGTGGTTCTCTGCTGAATTTGTGAGTGGTGGGCAGGTGGGACTGGCGCTCCAACAGCACATCTGCTCCAGGCAACACAGGTACAGTAAAGCCAATCTTTCATCAATGGATGTGTGTGTGCTGTAGGACTGTGCGTGCAATGAAATGTATTCAATAGTGGGTTATTTTATTTATTTATTTATTTATTTTTAGCTGCTGTTGTAGTTCAAGGTACATCCCTGCTAAAACGCATTGCTTCGAGAGGAACAAGCTTATTGTTTAACTTTAACATTTGTTATATTCCAGTAGTCTTTATTTTACATGAATTTATTCAACATTTTTCACATGATATTTTCTTGTTTTTGGATTTGCGTGACTGGTTGTAAATGACTCAGTGTGTTTGTTTACCTTTGTTGATGTGAGCGAGATTTGGGTCAGCAGGCTGGCTGAGCTCGCTTGTGACTTGCTGCTCGTGAGTCTCACTGTTTGCATCGGGAGCGAGCGGAAGACTGTTGGCTTCTGGTGGAGGCAACAACGCCGATGATGATGAGGATGAAGATGACGAAGACGGCTGCGGCCCCTCTTCGCCTTCGGCCTTCTCCTCCTCTTTCTCCTCATTATCCTCTTCATCTTCTCTTCCTTCTTCCTCACAATCCTCCTCGCTCTCTCCTTCTTCCAATCCCTCGCTGCCCATGGTCGTCTTCTCACATTTAGACTTCTGCAAACGTATACAGGTTAAAAGGCATTTGTGATTGGTTGAATCGGGTCCAGTAAGTTTGTAGTATTCCTTACCTTTTGTAAGGCTTTGACCTTAGGGGGCTTCACGGTCCGAACCACGCCATCATAGAAGCGTACGGTGTAGGAGTCTAAAACACATTCGCAAATTAGATCTGGACACAAGTTTGAGATGTGTGAAAAATTTTTATTTTTTAATGTCTTTAATGTATCAGAATGTAATCAGATTTTTTTTCACTGTTATTATAAACATCTCACATCGACATCTGTAAACAATTCAATTCAAGGACGCATCTGTTGAGGAAGGACGCATCTGTACTTGCTCCTGCACTCGCTCGTGAATCTAACTACTTGTTGATTTTTGCATTGGGATTTTTAACTACATTGTTGCAGAATGCCTGGCGGAAAAAGAGCTGACGAGAATGAGGAGATAAAATCTTCTCTTAAAAAACTCAGTGGAATGGTTGCCGAATTACTTGAAATGAAGAAGAGCATTGAGCCACTTCTTCAGGAAATACAGCAATTGAAGAAAGAGACACAGGAAAAAGATCGACGCATTGTTGCCTTGGAACAAAAAGTGGATGATTTGGAACAAAATCTTCGTATCAACGATGTGATAGTCACCGGTATCAAGATCAAGCCGCGCCGTGGCCCTTTGAGAGCTGCGGCTAGCACGAGCACGGAAGATTCTGACCAATATTCAGGGAACGAGACTGTGGAACAGCAAGTGACACTTCAACTCAGAGATTTGGGATTAACTGTTGATCCTGCGCACATTCAGATGTGCTTTTCGCTTCCAACTGGAGGGACACGACCACCGGCAGTTCTGATCAGGTTTGTTGACTGAAAGAAAAAGATTGCTCTTCTGAGAGACCGTCACAAGCTTCGTGGGAAACATGTCTACATCAACGAAAACCTCACCAAACGAAATGCTGACATCGCCAAAAAGGCTCGACAAATGAGAAAGAATGGACTTATCGAAAGCACGTGGACAAAAGACTGCCGAATTTTTATTCAAACTAAAGATAACTCTGGTCAACTAAAAACACGAATCGTGAAAGGAGCTGAGGAATTGGCAGCGCTTGAGAGACAACAGTAATTCACAATATCACAACAACAACATCACTAATTACCCAAAGCTGGAGTTGTATATGATTATTTGCTGACTTTGCCAAGGCTAACTCTTGTTTATACACCTGCATTGATAACATGTATTGCTGTTCCCGTTTGAATCTAAATATTGTCTGGCTCGAATTCCGTTTGGACATTTGTTCTAACAGTCAAGGCTACATGATAAGGCTGTATTGTGGCTCCAATGAATCTGCTGTCAATACGCAAAATGGGGGTTGGTGGTCTGGTTCCTGGAATGCAGCTGGCGTGGGCCGCTCTGCTGGGTGAGCTAGGCTGGGCAGCGCACAGGAGTCATCAGATCCACAACGTACTAGCAACCAGTGGTGCTACCTGACCAGAATCGAGTGCTGAAATTGCTTGAAAGCAATGGGCCGAATGCAAGCCGATCTACTCTTCTGGAAAGCACAACATGTGTGAAAGCTGATCCGAGGTCAGCGAAGACCCTACTGGTGAAAGAGAAGAATTGCGCTTGCCTTGGCTGCTCGCCTGGCGGGGTGGGCTTGCTGGTGGCGTCTGGGGACCGACTCACCAGTGCCAAATGACTGGGACTAGCCACAATCTACACACGGACATTCAAGATGAACTGAGCGAGCAGTGTCTGGGATAGTATGGGATGGATAACGATAAAAATTAATGACTATTCTAATAATGTATATGATTGATGCGTTATAGTAATGGGTCGGTGGGGACGGGTCTCGAATAAGCTTCGGCTTCTACCCGTCAGCCCTTCTTTCGGATGTCAACGTTGCAAATGATGTGATGTGATTGATGTAAACTGTAATGTGTCCGAAAGGAAAAAATGAATAAACTAACTAAACTAAACTAAACTAAACATCTGTACTCTACACTCTAAAAACAGTTGGGTCAAAAGTAACCTATGGATCAAAAATGGACTGATCCACTTTATGGAACAATTTGACCCAATTTTCTGGGTTGTTTGATACAAAATGACCCCATTTTTAGATCCAAGTAAAGGATCTGACCAAGATTTACAAGTTTTACACTAAAAGACCCATTTCTTGACTCAAAGCTGGGTCAAATTGAACCAAGTAGAGGATCAGTCCATTTTTGACTCATAGTTTTGATTAGGGGTGTTAAAAAAAATCGATTCGGCGATATATCGTGATACTACATCGCGCGATTCTCGAATCGATTCAATAATAGGCAAAATCGATTTTTTATTTTTTTTATTTTATTTTATTTTTTTTATTTTTTTTAATTTTTTTTTATTTTTTTTTTTTTTTTAGGATTCACACCTTAAGCATGGAAGAATGTTATATGAACGGAACATTAAGCCTTAATATTTTATTTCAATGCTGTTCAAACATGAAACAAATTACAACCTCTATAAGACTGAAATTTCAGATAAATAAATAATACATTTTCATATAAATCTCACACTCTACAAGCTTACTGATTAGTATTTTCTAAATTTGAATGAAAAAAAATCGCAACAATCGACTTATAAATTCGTATCGGGATTAATCGGTATCGAATCGAATCGTGACCTGTGAATCGTGATACGAATCGAATCGTCAGGTACTAGGCAATTCACACCCCTAGTTTTGATTGACTTTTAAATAAAAGTACCAGTTACTTCTATTCTGATAGCAACAGAACCTCCTTGGCAGAGCTAATTGTGTTAATGTGGGTTCACCGTCGTCGTTGACACGCAGGATTTTGGCCGGGTAGAAACGACAGTCGGTCCAACAGGCCAGAACCTTGGTGCCGGAAACAAATGACTGAGAGAAAAAGAGAGGAAGAAAACATTGATGAAGGTTGTAGGAATAATTGTAAATAATAAATTATCATACATTTGCTGAAATGAAGAATGCTTTGCCTTGCTCCGCACTCACATTCACATAGCCTAGCTATGTTATCTTAAGATAAGTTATCATACATTTGCTGCAATGAAGAATTGCTTCTGCTTGCAATGAAGAATCCTTTGCTCTGTTCCCACTCACATTCACATAGCCTGGCTATTTGAAGATGAGTCAAAAAGCTGAAGAACCACAACTAACGCAGCAGAATGGTTAGAGCCAGTCTGCTGAGGTCGCCTGTTTTCTGTTAAGAAATTATTGCAAACTTGACCACGCGTACTCAGCAATCTTCCACTCACATGCACAACACATAGACAAACAAGTACACTGTGTTCCAACTATGCCTTGAATTTGCATTTTTAGGGTTGGAACGCCCATGTAACTAGGGGCGTGGCCACGTGGAAACCAAATAAAAAGAGAGGGTGAGGATAGGATTCTTCAGAGTGCAGAAGTGAATTGTATCAGTCAGTTCCTCTCCTCTCTCCTCGCGAGCCTTGAACTGAGTGTCTTCTCTCCTTTTTTTAATAGATGTCAAACAGGTAAACCTGACAAAGGTATAAGAACTGCTGGCAAGGTTGTCAATTTCCATGTAAATTGATACATATTTACGGAATTATATGAACTGAAGCACATAAATAACTACACACCCATTACTGGATTATGACGTGTTTTTCAAGGAATAACCCATTCGAGTTGATTTGGAACTTGTTAACGTGGACACAAATAGCAAATGGGGGTTTTGGGTGAGAGCATGAGCTCTAATTCTTATTATCATCTTTGTTATTATGTGTGTATGCGCGTCTCACCGACGACACACTTGTCGGATTGAGGCCCCGCCTTCCCCTCAAAGTGACTCGCTCCAGTGGCCGCAGGTATGGCGAATTCCAGTGGAACCATTCGTCGTGGCGGCGACTCCACCGGCGGTAGTGGATGAGAACGCGTTCTTTGTCGTAGTCGACTTTGTCGATGGTGGCTGAGTACCTGACAGCCCAACCAAAAAAACCCACAAAATATTCAAGTCTGGTACATGTAAACATTCTCAGTGTTGTTAGCATGCTGCGCTGTGAGTATAGCGCATACCAGTTCTTGTGGCGGTCTCTTGCCTGCAGTTGAGCGCCCACTTCAAACTTGATGCCCGTTCTGTCTGGAGGAGTCTTCATCTGTCCACAACAAGGTAAAAATTTTAAGATTTATTCTCAAATCAGCCCCGCTTGTTCAGTATGATGTCCTGTTAAATTAAAATGCCATTCAAAGCACATTCTACTGACTGGTGTATGTTTTTTCATGTTTCTTGTAAAATGTTTCACTTTGTACCTTGCGACTATTAATACAGCCATTCATTTTGTATCCTGCTTATTTTGATTAGGGCCGAATCACCCTGAATTGGTCAGAAGTCACTGTAAGGGCATACATAGGCGAACAGTGACTGTGAAACAGCTCTAATATAACGTACATAACTATGATAACATTTAATAACAATTAGAAAGGAGGAGTATTACAAAGGCAACGTTGTTTTAATCAAGTATTTTAATATCACCTTGCAAGATCAGAAGAGTATAACATCACCTTGAAATAAAATACACATTTGATGACGTTTAAATAACACTCGAAATGCTGTCCGCCCGATTCACGCGTGTAATTGAACGAATTATGACATTTGCACCAATGAACTTTTCGATGTCGTTTGACAGCTGGACTACGGGTTTGACATGTCTGTTTATATACGCTTCCTGTGTGAAAGCATCCCATTGGCAAGAAACAGTCAGGGTGCGCGTTCTTGACTTTTCATTGGTCGTCGGCGCTGTCAGTGCAACACAAAGGCCCGCCCTTTGCCTGCCTCTGCCTCCATACTGCTATCTGGATTATCTCGATTTAGGTCATAAACTCAATTCAAAACTCTTACACATGACACAGCGGCCTTCTACGTACAAAAGTTAGAGCACATAGCCGCGCACTTTGATTTGTTCATCTAATTTTGGACTGTAAAATCGACGAGTTGGCGTTTTGTGGGGCTGTGCTCCTCCATTGATTATAACTAGACGAGCTAACGGCTAGTAGTCCCACAGACGAGGAGTACGAGCGCAGCGTTAAGTGTCATTTTAATGACAAGTTTCGTGACGAGCGACGCGCTACACACCTTCAGCAACTACCCGAGCCCTTTAATATGACTCATCAACACTTGTGGATCCTTCGAAGTGGAAAGGATGAAGCGAAAAGCTTGTTTACCTCTCCCGTTTGTCAGCGCAGTCAGTGAACGCTCTCATGGGTGACGTCACATCGACCTGGCATGTTGGCGCATGCGCTATCTGGTTCAACGAATGACCTATGACCGCTAGGTGGCGCCATTTATGCTGCATTCTGAGAAAGTTGGAAATCGGAAAAAATCTAGTAGTCCCCGCCTCTCCACTGCGTCATTCTAGAATGTTTTTTATTTTGCCAGCTCGTGGAGGGAAAAAATAAAATAAATTTCGGAAGAATTATTGTATGATTTTCAGAAATGCAAAAATGTTTGGTTAGCTTTTTCCAGACAGGCGGAAAAGGGACTAAGACAAGTTTCTCTCTAGGGAGAAAAATTAAGAGGAAAAACCTTGTACCTATAGTAGAATCTTGAATGAAATATGACAAAGACACAAGAAGTTTCCCAACGTTTTGTTTACCGACATTTTATTGCATCTCGTCATTTCAAATGGCACAACAGTTGACAGCCATAAGGTGGAAAAAAAAAAAATTGGTAATTTTTGAAGCTGAAAACTTTCCAAGGGAATGAACCAAAATTTTTCAAAATCAAATGTTACTAAATTGAAATTGAAGGTGAATGTGTGAACTTTCCATTCATGCTTCCAGTTTGGAATATTTCCAAAATTATCTATCTTAATTTCCCATGGAAATGTCTGAAACCCCTTTGCAACCCAATATAAATAATTGCATTTAATTTGTAATCTACATCTGTGCTTTTCTAGAAAAAAAAATTGCATCTTTTTTTTCTGAACTCAAGGCATGTTACAAGAATAGTTACATTTTTAATTTTAATAAATTTACTTATTCCCAATTGAAATGAGACTTCTCTCGTTACACTTTAATTTAAATATTGTAAAACATAAAAATACAACTTAATTCTCATAAGATTATGACATTTTATCTCCAACAAACATCTGTTCTTGTAAAGATTCAGAATTTTTTATTTTTTTTGTCCTTGGGGAATGTTTTTTTTTTTCCATCTTAGAAATAGACAACTTTTCATTCCTATGACATTTTATGATACACCTGGTAAATTATGTTTAATGGATTATGAGGGGGGTCCTTTGAAAAATGTCTCCTGTAAGGGGTCACCGAACACAAAAGGTTCAGTGAAGGATACAATAGTGTACTTTTGTGTGGATTGACCATGAAGGATGCAGCAAAGCAAGAAACAAAGCAAGTGCTTGGTGTTTGTAAACAAACAAAACAAAAATCCATCCGAGGATAAGACCTGCAAATCCTCATGGACAAAATAAAACACAAAGCCAAAAAAAAAGAAAATGACATTGCTGGTTTTGTCCAAGTTGAATGGTCATCCCTTGGCTTGACTACCTGAAGGAGTGCCTGAAGTGCACACTCCTTCTCTTCAGCTTCTCGGGATTGTGCGACGCCATGTGCGAGAACTCTCGGAAGATGTCCAGGTATGTGGCGTCTCCTGAGGAAGAACCACAGACCAGGATGAGGACGCATACTGGATGAGAAGGGGGGCAAAGGAAGGATGTTTTGATATGCTAATGAACAAAGCCCTTTTCAGGCTGAACGGTAGCCACGGCAACGGCTTGGTCCAACCACACTGCATCTTTTGTGTCCCGTCAGTGCTCCCAGGCTCAATTAAAAATAAACAATGAACCTCTCTGACTGAGTGTGCGAGACAGAAGAATTTCCTTTGATTGTATTCCAGTCAGGACAGTCCAAACACTGTTTCCTGTAGCCACATTCGTATGAGGACATTAATAAACTTCCCAAACTCAAAATAGAACTGATACATTAGAAAGGGAATATGATGTAAATAGTGACAGTTTCAAGGCTCCCTCTGACCTCAGTATGACTTCTGTTCCTTATGTTGAGTATGCATTATCATTCTTATCTTTTTTTTTTCTTACCACTGTTTTTGGATTGCGCCATTATTCTCCAAATGAGCATGTTTACATTGCACCTTGTGGTGCAATGACAATAAAGGTATTCTGATTTAGCTATTCTGTTTTGGGGAATCTGTGCACATGTGGTGGAAAACGCAGACCGTTCTCAGGAATGTTTTAAGACATTTGCAACTCAAATCATCCATCCCCACTGACATGAATGTAAAAGCAATAAATCCGTTCCTCCAAAAAAACTGAAAAAAATCTTTAATATTATACTTTCTAAAAACATACAATAATGACATAATTAAAATAAACGTATAGAATTAAACAGTTTTCGCAACAGTTTTTGCTTTGGTCCAATGGAACTTGTGCTGCTCCTTCTGGTCTGATCGCCTTGGCCACCTGGGGGCAGTATAGAACGGTCATACAGATATACTGTACATGGAGACAGTCACAGCTCCTCAGTAAACTGCAGTCATATTATTCATTATTCAGTGAGAATAAAGAATATATATGCCTGTATTATCTTTCTGGTAACAGTGGGTCAGACTTGGACTATAAGGGCCTGCTCACAACACATTTTCAAAATCAGGCCGATAACTAAAAAAATACTTGTTTCATTTGTACCCTTAATGTGTGGGGTCATGCACTACAGCACTACTTTTTTTTTTTTTTTTTTTTTAAATAAAAAATATTTAAAAGCCAATTTTCCACAATGTGTCCCTTTGAAGACAATTGTGAACTTAAATTGCAAAATAAATAAATAACTCAAATTAAACTGTCCGAATTTCAATACGAGGCTAGGCTAAATGAAGCTACATCTATGGAAACGAGTTCAGAAAACTCCAATTTTCCCCAATGATGCTCTCAAATCCTGATACCCTTGCAGGCCCTCCACACGCTCTGTCCAGCCTGACATGACCACCAATGAATGATGTGAATGCATCATTTATACTGCTGCTCAGTGCCTTGACCTGCTTGAGCGAAGCCTCCTTCCGATGCGCGCATCTCCTCGTTCATCCTGGCCAGACGCAACCTGAGCACCAACAACAACAGTGGGATTCATGATGGGCACAACTTAACTCAAATGCAAAACTTTTGTTCTTGAGGACCACCTTTGATTTTTAAAATGAATGGGTGGCTTGAAAAAGTCAATTTTAATACTGAAATTTAATTTGAAATTTTATTAATTATAATTATTTCATTCAAATAAATGGAAATGTGGTTCAGAGATTGTTGGAGCTTTTAATATTTACTATTTATTGCATCTTATCCAAATCTTGTTGTAAGCATCGACTTTAAAACAAAAAAAACGTACAGTGTGACAATGTCGGCGTTGGCTTGCTTCACCGCGATGCTCAATGGGTCATGGCCGTCCTCGTCGCCATTGTTCTGAGCAGCGCCTCTTTTAAGGAATAAACATACCTGTCTGAAAGCATACAGGCAAACAGAGGTGAGTTAACGGCCTTCAGATTGAATGCAGCTTCAGAAAGGAGAGCCCTGCCTGACAATAAGAACCATCAGCTTTTGGCCTTTTTAAAGGAACAAAAGTGACAGTGAGTGATGTTAAGATTTTGGACTAGGAGTGTGACGATATCTCGATAAATTGTGATACAGTACTTTGTCTCCCGATAGATTATCGATACGCCTACGCAAGTATTGCGATATTTGTAGTTTATATACAGACACTATAATGGCTCCATTGTTCGTGGGTTATTGAGCAATTACTTGGCTGGCCACTAGGGGGGGAGCGCCTCAGAGTGGCGGGGAAATGGACGTAAGAAAGCAAAGAAGACTCACGAGCTTAGCTTAGCTTATTATTATTATTTTGTTATATATATATATATATATATATATATATATATATATATATATATATATATATATATAAAGATATATATATATATATATATATATATATATATATATATATATATATATATATATATATCTTATGTATTTACATTATTTTTATGATAATATGAATTATTACTTTTTATTTTATTATTATTTATTTATTTTTTAATTTAGATTTATTTATTTTATTATTATTTTTATGTATTTATTTATTCATATTATTATTATTTTAGGATTAGTTTTATCGTAGATTATCGTGGATTTATTACCTGAGCAATATATTGATAATCGTTATATCGTGAGATCATCATTATCGTGAGCCTTGTTTCACATATTGTATCGTATCGTGATGTAGCCAGAGGTTGCCACCCCTATTTTGGACTATAATTTTCAATGCATGCCTTTAAAACACACTGTGCCCCAATTAAAAATAATAATAATAATAATAATAATAATAATAATTTGGACAAACGGGTGTTTGAGAAATATGAAAGTGTGTTGTCATAACTGTAAACGTATGTGTTTATGTTCCATGTCGGATCCCCTTGAAAACAAGATGGCAGCTCATCTCTAAGGGCCACCAATCAGTAAAATTGAATAACAAGCAAGCATTCCGCCTGGTTAGCATGTTGGCTTTCACTTTGGACTCACCCGGTGTGGCCCAGGTAGGTGGCGTGATGCAGGGGGCCCCGCCCTCTCGCGTCTCTTTGATTGACATCAGCTGCGTTTTGGAGCAGGAACTCGCAGGCTAGCAAGGAACCCTTCAATCAATGCATGACAAACTTTTACAAAGAATTACAAAAACAATATACTAAAAATACAGTGAACCCCCGCCAATTCGCACTTTGATACTCGTAAATTTACATTTTATTTTGTGGAACCTATTCTCAGCTACTGCTGGAAAAATGCATCTGTTTATATTTTTATCCTCTTCCTGTCACAACTAGAATGCCAAATGGCGCTAAAGTTTTGCTAGTAATAATAATTGTCTTCAAAGAAGTATGTTGTAGTGATCCATTATATTGGGTATGTTGTTAGGTTAAGTTATCGAGACGTTTTTGAGTGATGAGTGATATGATGGTAAGTTTGAAACGATATTCAAGCATTTTAGGACCATGATCTACGGTACATTCACAGCTTAAACTATAAAAGCAAGTCAAGGCATCAATATTATTTGGGATTTTTTGCTATTTGCAATAGAGTTTGGCCCCTATTGCAGAAAATAATAGCTGTTTACTAAAACTACACTGAATATTTCCAAGTTTACGCTTTTATGTTTGAAGCAGCAAGTGTCAAGCATTTTAAATCACGAGACCTGTCCCACGCAGGGTTATTATAGTTTTGGAATTTTTCATTTAATATTTTTTTATTTCGTTTTGAGGTTTTTTTGTTTTTTTTTTTGTTTTGTTTTTTATTAGTTTTAAGGGTGCTTCTGTGTTTATTAGTTTTAGTTATTTAATAAATACTTAGTTTTTGTTTAGTTTGTTAGTTTCAGTATTAGTTTTAGTTTACTGACAAGTTATGGAATCAAATTTATTTAAATTTTTTAAAAATATTTTTCCCTTAATTATATTTTTTTTAAACATTAAAATTATCATTATTTGGAAAAATATTAATGCTGTCAAAGTTAAATTGTTAACTAATTAATTAATCACAAAAAAATTACTGCATTAATCATGTATTGATGCAGATTAATCACACTATTAATTTTGACCGCAGATCATTCATTATATGACAACGGTAGCACAGGTTGTGTTTAAGCAATAAACATAACTACATACACTACAAAAAAAAGCATTTAATAAATTTCTGTGTATGACATTGAGAATATTTGCTCATGCCAAACAATAGGGTCATTTTTTGTCATTTTAAATTATCCAACTAATTAACTGATTAGAAAAAGAGGAAGATGAGCGTGTGCGGGTATCAAAAAATGTTGAAGTCCTCATAACAATGAATGTCGAAAGAATTAACACATAAAAGGTGCACTTTAAATTTGGCAGGCAAAAAATGTTTATAAAAAGCCTTTAAATTAAGCAATTAATCATGATTAATCAAAATTCTAAGATGTGCTTAATCTGATTAAAAAGGTAATCTTTTGACAGCTCTAAAAATTTTTTATCTTAAATTAAATTTATATAATACAGTGTATAAATACATTTATCCATGTTTTAGAAAACAATTTTTTAGACAATCTTTTTTTTTAAAATGAAAAATACAATTATTTATCCTAATGATTTTGTATTTTTAACATAAAACATGATTTGGGGCAAAAAATTATATTATCTATAATTTAAATCTAAAATGTACAGTATAACATTGCTTTTCCATGATTTTTGGGGGAAAAAAGTACTTTAGTCCTAACATACAGACAGTAATGAACACGTAAGCTCTCTAATGGAAGTAATAAGTTGCAGTGAGTACGCACCCCAATCACAGCTTGTATGAGGGGCGTCTTCTCTTCGTCATCCTCGTTAACCATGTTGACGTCAGCGCCGTGCGCCAGCGCTTCGGCCATAACGGGCAGGTTGCGAGCTTTGGCTGCTCTGTACAGAAGCTTCCCGGGATGGATGTACCTGCCGTCTTCCGGGTCCGACGTGTCGTGCTCGGTCTCGCCGCTCGAGTCTTCGGACGCCTCGCACTCTGAGGAAAAGTGGTGACAGAGTTGAAGTTTGTTTGCTCGTTGAGTGAATGACGTGGACCCCTGATTCACATGTGCAACTCTCTTAATCTTCAAGTGTCAAGCATTTTAAAATCACGTGTTGCATGCAGGGATGTAATAGTTTGGAATTTTTCATTTTAGTTGATTTTAATTTCGTTTTGAGTTTTGTTTTTAATTTAGTTAGTTTTAATTAGTTTTCAGGGTGGTTGTGATAGTTTATTAGGTTATTTAATAAATGCTTAGTTTTAGTTAGTTTCAGTATTAGTTTTATTTTTTTTTTAAAGAAATGTGTATTACTTGCGTACAATAGTAAAAAAAAAAAAAAAGAACACCATGGCAGCGACATCGTCTGCTTTTCTATTGGCTGCTGCAAGATGACATCACTTCTGTTAATATCAAAATAAATCTACTTAAAATCACATTTAAAATCATCCCCAAAGGATCATGCATTAAATGAATAACCGAAGACTAAAACGAAGGACACTTTGCTATAATAATAGTTAGTTTTAGTTCGTTTTGTAAACATAAAATGTAGTTTCAGCATTTTTGTTTTTATTTTACAGTATTTCGTTAACGAAATTGTTTTAATTATATTTTTTTCCCCTTAGTTTTAGTTAACTAAAATAACCTTGTCCCATGTCACCATATTAATGAAGTCTTTCCTGCATTAGTCATCATACAATACAGACAGAAGGCCAGTAAGGGCAAATATTACATTTCTCCCACCTAAGCAAAAATATGTAAATTATTGACACCCTTCCACAGTGTTTATGATTGCCTCGAGATGCCACAACATGGTGGAAAAGCACAGCATCACTAACTGTATACAAATCAAGCTCCTTAACTCCAAGATTTTTTTTTGGCACCAAGATGCGTCTTAATGTAGAGGATTTTATTTTATTTTTTTTCTTAAACGAGGTGCCAATTCCAAATTCCAGTGACCAGCACGAGAACACGTGAGCCAAAACACCAAATTTAACACAGGGAAAATGGCCAAAATTAAACATTTTCATTTAGGGGTGGTCTCACTTTTGTTACCAGCAGACTAGACAATGGCTGTTCCGCTATTTTGAGGGTAAACTGTTATACAAGCTCTACATCAGGGGTGTCCAAACTTTTTCATTTGAGGGCCACATACAGAAAATCAGAAGGAGGCAAGGGCCACATAATGTTTTGTGTTTAGTCCTAAAAATTGTACAAATAATTTATTTGTGCTTGCTTTTGCATATTTAGAAAAATGCTACAGTATATAAACCAATTTATTTGTAATATGGCAGTAGGGTTATTATAGGGCCAGCTGAGATAGGCGCCAGCACCCCCCGCGACCCTTGTGAGGAAGAAGCGGTCAAGAAAATGGATGGATGGATGCTTATTATAGTTTTGGAAGTTTTAGTAATTTTAGTTTTTATGTGTTTTCAGGGTGCTTCTGTTTTTGTTAGTTTTAGTTCTTTAATAAATGCTTAGTTTTAGTTAGTTTCTGTATTAGTATTAGTTTTTTATGTGTATTACTTGTGCACAATATTTAAAAAAACACCATGGGAGCGACATCATCTGAAGGTGCTTTTCTATTGGCTGCTGCTAGATGACGTCACTTCTGTGTGACATACTCTCAAACGTCATTATTCCGGTTGATATCAAAATAAATATACAAAGAAAATCACACCAAAGACTAAAATGAAGGACATATTTGCTATAATTTTAGTTTTGTACACATAAAATATAATTTCAGTTAGTTTTCGTTTTTTAAAATGCATTTTCTTTTTTTTCGTTAACGAAATTGTTCTTTGAATTTTTGTTTTAGTTATAGTTAACTAAAATAACCTTTACTAGCACCTGTGTTTTTCGACTATCTCCAAACATTTTTGTTTTTATTTTATTTGAACTGAGTCAAATGCCATTTTTAGCATATGCCGCGGGCCACTAAAAAATAGACGGCGGGCCACAAATGGCCCCCAGGCCGTAGTTTGGACACCAGTGCTCTACATTGACTAGTACACATTGTAGCAAAGTGTCATTTCTTCAGTGTTGTCCCACAAAATATAGTAATAATACTTTCACAAATGTGAAGATTGAGGACTTCAATCAAAAACCATATTTGGACCCGCAAAGTCAGAGGTTAACCCTTTATCCACCAACATGATATATTAAGCCTGACTAATATTGTTTTTTATATTTATACCAAACATACAAACTGAATAACAATCAAGTCATCATGTCTGCAGTAAAGACAAGTCCCAATTCTTTTACTCCCAAGGTCGAAGCCAAAGTCTCATGTCAAGTAAGTCAAGTCACAAGTATCAGAATTTCAAGTTGCGGTGATTCAAGTGACACACCTTCCTCCGTCACACTGTCCACCACAGGCCCCATCGCCAGAAAGTCGGTGCTTCCGTCGGTGCTGCCCAAACCGCTGTCACTGCTGAGGCCTGGCAGACCAAAAAATGCCACAAACATGGACAAGTTAGGACACAGTTGACACTAATAAGCCATTAGTTTGGTGGGTATTCAAAATTATTTTACGTTTCTGGTGCATGTGCCACACTGGACTACAATGCAAAATATGATCAAATCTTTATGAGCATTTACTTTTTTTTTCTTTTTTTTTTGTCCCCACATTTAGGGCTCCTTCTCCTCACTTCATTGCAACGCCCTAGCACAGCCATCGTGGTAAGTGTATGTGACTTACTTCGAGGTCCGGATCCAGTGTGGAAGTAGGAAAAAAGGGAGTCCAGCTCATCGGGACAAAACAAGGACTCGCGTCTAGTCTTGGCAGTAGCTAAAAAGGAGTATACATTTATTAATAAAGTGACGTCAGTGGTCAAACACAAGATCATTGTAGGTAGGGTGGATGGGGCGGAG